>NC_079464.1:22582094-22885125 GCF_026250575.1 Diorhabda carinulata
CTTCATTAAAGATAACCTCTATTAATTTATGTATTCGGGTTAATGCACAACATACACCTTAAACCCGTTTGATGATTTTTTCGCCAATATTTTAATTATGCTGGTTGTGACATGCACTGAATACAATAAAGGAATCATAAAAACACCTACAACTAATGAAGGTCTTGTCATTCATAAATCACCATAGATTGATTTAAGATTCTTATATAGTTAATTTGCATTGTTTGTCAATATTAATTTGCTAAGCACTTCATACAGAATAATCCGGAAGGTGCTTCATGACTTCCGAGAATTCTCTTCACTATATTTTTCACCAAGCCTGTTAAAATATTGAAAAGTTGGATCTAGTAAAGCTTTTTTCCTATACCACGGGGTAATAAGTAGCAATTTCTTTCGAAATTGAATTATCGGTATTTTACATAACTGATATGTAAAAATGGCATTAAAAATCATGTAATTTCTGTTACTTGGTAAAAGCTTGGTTTACCTCAATACCTTGATATAAACCAAAAAGTCTATTTGTTTATTTATAGCTAGATTATCAACCTCGTATCCATATATCATTTTTACGGTACTTTAATTATACCTTGAAAACTACAAAAGCGCATTTTACATACAAATTACTCCCACGAAACTATAACAATGGGCATTATTTCTGATAAATTATTACAAAATTTGATGTCAGTAATCGATAACCAGTATTCGGGTAGGTCTTAAACTCTCTACAATCGCGAAGGAAGGATATTTATAGTAAAATATTAAATTCCTTAATTTTTTCTTTGTTAGAGCCATGAATTTTACTTAAATTATTTAGATCTTTTTTATCATTTATAGCTTTTTCGTTCTTGTGAATGTGAACCATTCCTAAAAATTCCCTTTTTCGTGTATTAGATTCCGTTTCAAGAATTTGAATCTTAATAATTGAATTTATGTTTTTTTGATATTTCATGTTTCGTTAATGCAGTTCTATTTATTATCGTATTGATGACCTCTTAGTCTATTTTCTAAATACTGAGTTGTTTGCCCTATGTAGACAACATCACAATTTGTACAAGGCACTCGATATATAATATTACTTCTTTTGTTTTATGGTGTTTTAGATTTTAATTTAGCGAAATATTTGGATAATGTATTATGTCATCTATGACTTATAGTATTATCAATTTTAAATTGATTATAGTATCTGTTTATCCTTTTCTTGAATATGTTATTTAACATTTTTTCGGATAATTATTTTCTTTCAATATAGTTTTTGCTTTTTCAATAGCTAAGCATCTAAATTCAGGATCTGATAGATGGATATCAGCCAAACTTGTCATCACTGATCTTTTTTGTGACACAGTATGTCTTTGCCACCTATATTATGAGTTATATACATATTTATATTTAGAAAAAAACCACATCTAACGAAATAAATACATATTCGTAAGGAATTTTTATACTTTCAATTTTTTCTTTGGAACTCCCATGTGTTTTTGATGTAGTATTTGTTCTGGTCTAGAATTTTTTCTCAAAATAGTTTTCAAATTGTCAGCAATTTCTATAGTTAGATACCGAAAAATGTTTCGAACAGTGGCAGCACAGATGAGACGAATGCTTATTCAAGAGATTGGAAATTTCGTGCCATATTGAAAAAGATTTCATCTACCTACAATAAAATAGCTCAACATTCTTCCCACTCGTGGAAACTAACTATACGCTGGAATAAAAAATAATTTGTCTCACAAAAAAATGAAGCAATTCGGTATAAGCATTTTCGTAGTAATGGAATTACTACAAATGTCTCTTTCATTATTTACTCAGAATACTTCCTCATAGCTATTTATTATGTTGAAAACAAATCAACCATAACCGCAGCAGTAGAATATTTTGTAGTGATATGGACGAGACCATAAACAAAAGTAATTATATATATATATAATTAAGTAGATGTTCAAAATGTTCACCGCGAAAGTATGAGCAACATCTTATTCTCAAATAAAACTGTCTTCTAACCTTATTCAATATATCAGGCGTTAACGACCTAGTCGCAAGTATTATTTATTCTTTTAAGTTATTTAAATCAAGGGGTTTAGTTTTGAGCACAACGCCTTGCGCATACCTCCACAGAAATAAATTTCATAATGTAAAATCATGTCAAGGCACTGGTCCTTGCGTTGGAAATGAGATGGTATTCCATACTGCTGAAACCATATGGCATTTACTGAAGATTGAGGGTTTCCTGGTTCATGTTAAAAAATTACAAAAGTTGGAATAATATTGTATCATCATAATAATATGGTTTCCAACAATTCCTAATAAACCATTAACCTTCCTAGGATATATGAATGCGATCTTCTATCAAGTAATGAGGATTTTCTGTTGAGCAATAGCAAGAAATTTGTATGACGGTTAAGTGCACTTATCACAAAACATAACATCTTCTAATTGTATAATATTGTTATCCAGCATGTCCATCAATCACCCACAAAAATAAATTCTCCAATCGAATTAATCTTTCATGAGCTCCTGACTAGTTATCATTTTATAGGATACGTGTTTACTATCGATGTAGGGCTAATATTGAATGTAATGGATGCCTGTCTACTCGATGTATATGGGTTTTCTTTACCTAAGTATCACATCACATCCCCTTTGGTTTTATTCATTGCTTTCTATCTGCGGTACATGACCAAACTTGCGAAACTGTTTGTCTATTTTACCAATTGTTCTTTGGGATATGGGCAGTAAATCAGCAAATTTCTCGTAAATAAGGCAAGCTACGTAATCCGTATTTTTTATAAATACGAACTAAATTTTGAATAGAGCGAAAAGAGACCTTTTAAATGACATATTGTATATACTATATATACTTCCCATTCAAAACATTAAGGGCTGCGCTACATCTTACATTTGAAGGAGGTAGGGTTTAGAAGTGGGGTTGAAAAAAACCCTCAAATAGATTTGTTTCACTTTTCAGTTTAACTGTTATTATAAAAAATACCTCTACACGTTTAGTTCCCTCCCCATCTGAATAAAAACCCAGTTGAGATTTTCAAAAAACAGTATAATACCTTATTTGAAAGTTCTTTAGAATATCTATTTTACTAAAAAATAAATGAATATTGCATATGATTTAGAATGTAGTTTTCAATTTGTGGGCACATGTACGTTCGAACTTCGATTAGCTGGTTAGTAGAAAATTGAACGAATTATCTGATTTGGATGAATAAAATCAGGAAAAAGGATTTTTAATACACGCACTACAAAGATAATAGAAAATATGGATCAGCATCAACTCTACCAAAAAATAAATCAGGGTAAAAAATTTTATTATTAACAGCAGGAGGATATTGAGTATTGGAATAATAATTCAACTGAATTCTGTAAGGGTGGTTTTTCTATATGTAAAGTTCTCAATTGAGTTGATTGTAGAAAATAGTCCCTATTCTCAATATGAATAAAGTTATCAATAAATATTTTGCCGTAGAATATATAAGATCTACTCGAATACTGATAATTTTCATCCAAAATTTATACAAAACTAGTGTGAAAAGAGGAAATTTATTGCATAAAGCACGGAGGACATCCGTTTTGTTCAATATCCTAAATATAGATGCTCGTTCAAAGATGATTTGAATATAGTAAATAGACCGAACTCAATTTAATTATTTTCCACCTATTAAATTTCGCAATATTTAACCGCATGTCAAGGGATCTCTGTTGATGATAATCATGATTAATTTCAGTAGTAAGCATTTGGAACTCGTCATATTTATTGAGTTACTGAAAAAAATTTTTAAATAAAAGACTCGTTCGACTTTTAGTGGACAATATTATTTGGTACGTGGGTAAGTGTAATTATCTAAATTATTGTAAGATTACAAAACACGTCCAGAAAACTAATAACAAAATATTTTTAGCTTATAAAAGAAGTCAAAATAATATTCAAGCCTTCTTTGCGTTGTAGGCCTCTAAATTTTTCAAAATGAAAACTCAGATTTGGATGAAATTTTTAAACTATGTTTTGTAATTTCATCAACTTTTATGGATTGATTCCATTTATACATGTGCTGTGTATAACGATATAAATAATTCTACAAGGGCGGTTAACAAAAAATGAGTTTTCTAATTTTAAAGACAGGTGTCATAACATTTTCAAACCAGAGACTGCTTCTTCCATCTTACTACAAATTATGTCATTATGCACAAGAAGAATTAGTACATAAGCTTTTAAAAAATTGAATTGATTGTGATCAAAAAACAATATTTAAACATGAAAATGATGGCTTGAAATTATAAAACCAAAAAATTGATAAAGTAGTGAATTCATTCTTGAAAATTTTTATAGCTGGTAGCTAGTTATTGATATTAAATTATTTCGTCAAATTTACAACAAGTGAAAGAATAAACTTAGTAATCTTACCACAAAAAATTAATTCAGTTCATAAGATCATAGAAAATTAATAACTTTTAAATACAGTATCATGTAGTTTTCAATTTGTTTCACAATGAAAGTGAACATTCATTACACTACAATGACCAAAACAATGTTTGGATTATCGTAAGACGTTTCTCATCTTCTTGAAAAAATTGCTCGGTGATCAAAGATTTTCCAACAATGAAGAGGTGGTGTCGGCAATTAATGCCTATTCATCGTCTGGGAAATAATTAATTAAGATTTTCGGTGGCTTTTAATTGTATTCTTGTGAAAATTTTTATTTATTTATTTCTATCAACATCACTTTGAATATTGAATTTTGAATCCTATGAAATTTAAAAATTTTTACAATAATTTATTCTATTCGAAACCACCGAAAATCTTCATTATTTTCCACACGATGAATACATGAGTATTCGAAAGCTCGGAAAATATATTGAAATTAGTCAACTTTGGTGTTTCATTGCCGCGTTCCCAATAACAAAATCTTATTTATTTATATTTATTTATTTATTTATATTTCTAGATGTATATATATATATATATATATATGAAGAGTACACTTTGATGTTTGATAATATTGATATTTACATATTTAAATTTTCTGTCACTTTCGTTATAAATCAAAATTTGTGGGATCCTTTCTTCTAACTAACTTAACTTAGTCAACTGCTCCAATTTAGTGGCTTCTACAAATAAAACTTTCTTACTTCATAACTATTCGCTGGTACATCTCATAGAGAATTAGAATTGTCAAATCACATTCATGCTTTTAATATAAAACTTATCCATCGAACTCGATAGATATATTGGTAGGTTTCATGAATTTCAATATTCCAATATGAAATCAATTACATAATAATCTGACATTGGTATTCACTCCAATTTAAGAATATGATCTATGAGATAACAAACAATTAAAGTTAACTCAATATAATTTGAATATATTGGAGAAATAAGACGACAAGATGGTTCATAGCTGAGTGCCAGAACAAATCTAAGTTTTTTACATTGTAACACCCTGTTCGGAATACAACATTCTGTATATGAACAGCCAGTTATAAATAAGTTATTTTCTTCACATAGTAAGACGAATATTGTCTAGATTTCGAACTTCATGCGAAATACAGGATTCATCGACAAACTGTCTTTATGCTATTTTGAATGGTTTCGTCCAAATTTTATTAAATTGTATTTTCAACTTGCATTCATTATGTTATCATATCAATTTCTAAAATATTTCAACTTTTCTCCAAATTTTATAGATAATTTTTATTTGTAAACTACATTTATTTAATATTATAAAAATTCTAGATAACTAGATTAGCAGATAACTAGAATACTATCACATTGATACTGTTGATAATTGTAGCGACCTAAAATAATGTGATATCAACATTCCCATCACACTATTGTCACGAACCTCGCAACTCCATTCCACCATATTTTATAATAGACACAAGAAATTTAACGATGAAAAATGTTGGATGGAGACTTACCTAAATATTTTTTTAATAAACGATTGAAAGAGTAGCCAGATATAAATTTCGAAAAACTTTCAAGTTGTGACGGATTTTTTTATTCTTTATGAGTTTTTATCTTAGATCTATCTAATGGTATTAAAATGTTGATATAGGAAGAAAACGGAGTTACGTGGTTTGCGAATTAAGTCAACGATATGTAATAATCATGGATAAATGATCGTTGACATATTCTTAAACGTTCAATTGACACAATTCACAATCATGTGCCACTATTCTTTCACGATGTTACACTTCATAGTAGGCAAAGGATATGGACAGAGGAAAACAAACTGCATAGTCAGCTTGTTTACCAGGATTATCAAAAATTAATAGTTTCATGTGGGGCTATAATAAAAACCGTGTGCACCAAGAGCCTGCAGTAACAGGGGCGAACAATGCGAGTAATTCTGGCGGTAAAGAAGTGATATCTTAGTGAAGTTGTGAATATTACAGTGTTTGATCTAGAACATTCTATTTGAGAGAGAGAGAGAGAGAGAGAGAGAGAGAGAGAGAGAGAGAGAGAGAGAGAGAGAGAGAGAGATTGAAGACATTATAATAAAGAGTTTTAAAGAAAATTCTAGAATATTCTTTTCGGAAACTAGATAAGTTACCGAATTTTCCAATCCAATCCAATCCAACCGTTGGATTAGACATATATTTCCATCTGTCTTTGATTTAATTTGAGAAGAGACCGAAAATCAAGACGATTAAGAGACATAAACATATCAAAATAAGAAATTATGTATAATATATGTCAATGTCAACGTGAAACCCCATTTTCATTGTCGAACCAAATATTTTCAGTTTCTCTTCATTTATTCCCAATAAAATTCAATTTACTTGTAACCCGAACAGAATGAAAATAATTATATAAAGAGTGAATTGACGTGAGACGCTAAGCATTAAGAAATAGCTTTTGTTAGTTCGTTATGTGGCTCTACATTTTTATTATGCACCTGCACATCCGGTAAAAAAATGCATTACAATTATAAACCCTAAAACATAAGCGTAACATTTTGTATATGTTTTTTATTCTAATTTCTTGGTCAGTGATTCCATTGAAGTCGAATTTGGTGGATTTGGTAGAAAATGGTTCAATGATCAATAGATTTTCCCCAAATATGTAGAAGAGTATGAAATTTAAAATCTTACAAAATAGAATAGTTTGTAAGTTAGACATGATAACCCTATCACTATATACTCGTACATTCCATTTTATTCAATATTACAAATATACGTATTTCCATTTATTAGTATCAAATCCAAAGGATTTCAATTTGATCAAAATAATCGATTCCGACAGGAAGTCTCTGTAGCACACAAATAATTTTAAGAAGAACCTTGACATTATACTTTATAAATATATTGCCTTTTTTCAATTAAACAAGTAAAAATCGTACGATTATGCAAAGTAAGTTTTTTTCATAAATAGATGTTTGACCTTTTCAAGAATGCCTGGGTGATGATTTACCACAACTCGAATCTCCTAAATGCTCTTTATAATTACTTGAAAATAATCTACATCTTTACAATGAATGTTCCATCGTGTTATTTATTGAGTAGAATTATCATACTTCGTTCTTATGAATACATATTCAAAATGTGGTTATAGTCAATATTGTTAAACACCAGGGGAAATATATTCTTTGTTACGTCACTGATCAACCCAGTATCTCATCATCGGGTTATCGCTCTGCAACGTACGTTTTATTACGAGGGCGAATGTCAAGGATGTGAAGCTTTTTAATACTGCATACTGAATGCAGATACATGAAACACTGTTGCCAAACAAACATAAGTTTCTTTTCATCTGAATGTATCAAATCTTATGAGGAATACGTAATTTCATTTGGAATAACCAATGCAATATAATGATTCTTGACACTTCTGATTAGTTAGTAGTATGGGTTTGAAGATTCACGCAATTCCAAATATTAGAATGATCTGATACAAAATAGTATATTCGACTTTCATAACAATGTTACAAAAAACATATATTGTTACAAATATAAATAATATTGAATCTGCTATTCACACTATTATTATGAGACATCTTTTTGAACATCAATACAATCTAAAAATATCATCAAGCAGCTGATGAATCAAATAAAATTAAATACATTCATGGCTGGTACAGGCACGAAAATTGAATTACATCCAACACATCTTGTTCGGAGTCTTCAATGAAGAAAACAGCCAGTGTTGATATTTGGTGTAGTTAGTTAATGTATGTTATTTCTAAAAACAGGCGTTCTTCGTAGTTTCTTTCAACTGTCAAAACCTTGACAGATTTATTATGTATAGAATGAAATTCATAGGAAACGTGTGAAGCATGCGAGCATTCTGTCAGGGTATAATTTCCTGTTCACTTAGACTGAACAAGTTAAACCAGGAATTTGTTAGCTACTTTAATACTATAACGACAAACAGCAGAATAACACAAATGGAGAGATATAAATGAGAAACTCTATTAGAATTGATAATATTCAATTTTAATAACACATATTTTTCTAATAAAAATAAAAACCACCAAGAAATCGTTGGAACATCAATAGGCTCTTCAATATCCCTTATATTAGCCGATTATGTAATGGATTTTATTTTGGACCATACTATATCTATTCGGAAGTTTGGAAATGTAGCCAGGAGGCAAATGATAAGGACTAGGCAAAGGACAGTAAATTGGAATCTGAAAAAACAAGTAAAAGGAAAAGAATAAAGGCAAATAAACATAGGAACATGGGATGTCAGAGGTACGCACGAAGAAGGGGGGATTTTTAGAGACTAATAGACAGAATAATATGGAGCAGATAATGATAGATAGACCACACCAGTGGTCAAAACAGGTATGGAAAATAGAAGCAATAGGAATGGGATATAAAAAACACAGTAACGATGGAGCAGAACAAAAAGCCAGAAACAGAGAAATGAGGATTGGAAACATATACAATCATCACTAATAGAGACTATTCCTAGGATAATTGAAAAAAAAAATGAAAAGGATTGGTTTGGCGAAAATTGCAGATTCATGCTAGAAAAGAGAAACCAGACAAGACTAATAAATCAAAATACACCAAAAGATAATATGGTGACTAAGTAAACAGGTAAACGCAGAATGCCAAAAAAAAAACACAGATTAGAAACTGGAAGTAATAGAAGGAAAAATTCCAATATCATGGAACAACATGCAGCAGAGCAGGATGATGGAAGGAAAGTAGAAGACCCTTCAGACAAAGAGATAAAATGTGAAATATGGAAAATAAATAATAATAAGCGTGGAGGAGAAAATGAAATCACAGTGAAGATTTTGAAAATAGGAGGGCGAGAGCTGTATAAAAGTATCTGCAGATTGATATGAAAAAAGTGGGAAGAAGGACGGATAGAACTGTTAGCCAGAAACAAACTGGGACCAATTCATAACCAAGAAGTCGGTGAATATCAAGGTGGTTTTAGGGAGGGGCGAAGCACAGTGGACCAGATTTTTGTTAAAAAATAATTCAGAGCAATAATCAAGACAATAATTTAGAACTACATTATCTCTTCATAGATTGTAAATAAGCTTATTATACAATAGAGAGGACAAAGTTGTATGAGACTTTAAAGTTTTTAGGTGTCCACAGAAAACTTATAAGAATGATGAAACTGATTTTGAATAGAACTGAGATCAAAGTATTATCTGAAGGAAGGTTATCAGAAAGTTTTCAAGGAAAAAGAGGGCTGGAGCGGAGGAAGCCTTATTCACTTTACTTTTTAACCTTACATTAGATTAATTTAAGTATATGAAGACAATATTGTGTTAATAGCCAGATCCCAGGGGGAATTGGAAGAAGTCTATAGTAGACTGAAAAAGGAATCAAAAATATTTCAGGGTGAATGACAAAAAAGCTAAATACATGGAAATACAACGGCGAAAAAAAAATCAGGTAGGAGACAGACCTTTCAGGACGGAAAATGAGGAATATTATTTTGAAAAAGTTGAATTCTTCGACTATCTAGGTGTGCTGATTAGGAATACGGATGATGAGACGAAATACCTATAGAATCAGATAGCAAAGGGTGGTAGAATAATGGGGTCCTTGAATAATATTCTAAAAACAAAAGCAACAAAGATTAGATTGTGCAAAACAATGATCAGCCGACTGTATTGTATGGATGTGAGTTCTGGGTGAAAGAAAGTACTTCGAAAAAAACTGGGGAGTGTGAAAATAAATAATGAATGAACATGAAGAAGAACAAGTGCTGAGCTGAAAGAAATATTAACGAGCCCATTCTTAAGCCAAAGCCCAAAGAATCAGTAGGTTAGGGTATGTGTGCAGAATGAACCAAAAAAGAATTGCCAAGAGAGCAAAAATGGAGGGAGAGGAAATTAGAAGAAGATAAGACAGGCCAAAAGAGAAATGGATAGGAGAAAAGTGGGAATAACTGAGTGGAGAGAAAGAACAGAATGTCATTCATAATCTAATCAATAACTATTCAGATTCATTAATAACGACCCAACCTATAAAAATTTAATGTCATTCACAATCTAACGAATAAAAACTCACATCAATTTGAACAGCAACCAGAATCAATGAATTTCATATTTATGTCAGGAGTTCTTTTGGATATAGATTTTTGAAGTTTATGAATTTGCTAATATTTTTAAAAATTTCAAATTTCCACACATATTATTACAATTAATAGGCTGAATATTTATCTCAAGTGTCAAAAAAACAGAATTTAACACATCGCAAGTCTAGATCATTATCATTTAGGAACCCATTCATTATCTTGAGCTATCGGCAATGCAGTCCAATAAAAATGCCTCCGCTTTTGCTTTTCTTCCTCGACATGCTCCAAGTACCATTGTAAGTATAATACCGCTGAGAACAACCAAATATACACGCTTGATAGTCGATGAAATTTGAAATTATATGGTTTTGTATTATATACAATGCTCATTATCCTTAATCATCGGGTTTAAGTAGAGCTAATAAAATTTACAGTTGAATCGTTTAAGTACTAAATCGACAGATTTGGTTTTGTTTTAGGCTAGATAAGATGAAATTAATACTCTGAACGTATGTAGGTACATCTTTTCATTTAGTGTTAGCGTATTCGCACTAATTGGAACAAATATAATAAGTTTTTAACGTTTTCTACCACATAGAAAATTTGATAATGAAAATGTATTTTATAATAGCCTATTACTATTATCAATGAGATTATTAGTTATGAAATTGCATTAAAAACCTTTATTCTAGCTATGTCAGTTAAAATTGGGTGAAATTTGCTATTTATATTTAAATAATATAAGACGTTATCTTTTGAGTGGCATAATTACAGTTGGTAATTTACGGAACAGGAATACCTCATAAAGTTGTAGATAGTTTTGTCTGTCTAATCAAGTGATTGATATTATGATCGTTCCTCCATTCAGTCTTTTATCTTCTATTCCTGGATAAATGCTTTTATTTCCACCTTATATAATTTGCAGTTTCAAGTCCCACACATTTTTTTAGTTATGCGATAATTACCTAATTTTAGCCTTGTTTAGTTTACAAACTACAACTGATTTTTAAAATATGTCCAAGCATTCCCAGTTTACCTAGAACTTACAAAATTGGTCGCATTTCGATATAAATTAAAGCGTTTTTGGCACAATGCGGTATAAATTAGCGTAAAGCAGTTAAAAACTTATGAAATCAGTTACGAATTCTAGACAAATTTGCTAACAGCCATATTGACAAAAGGTCTGGCTTCTATTATGCGGAATTTAGGTAAACTAATCTTGGGATACTCAATAGACTCAAGAGTTTGCACGAGAACGCAACATAAAAGAATAGAAATTTGTACAACTTCTCGTAGTATGTTACGTCCTTCTATGAACCATTATTATCTGTATTCTATCTCTTATAATGAAAAAATCTTCAAAACCCAAAAAAGAATTTAATATTATATATAACAATATAATAAATGCCACTTTTTTTCAACTCTTTGTAATTGTTTAACTAAGAAAGTTTCCTCCGAAAAGACTATTATATTTAAACAAAGAGCTAGAAAACCCTGTAATCTGATAAACGAATATCTTATTCAACCTTAAATGTTTCTTGTAGGGGAATTGAGCGTAAGTTTTATAACAGGCAGCACTGGTCAGTTGGATTCTGCGAGTGAGAGGATCCTTTTATCCTCAAAGTTTATTTTTAAATCGACAGGTTTTTAAAAGTTATGATCACCCAATAGCAAATTATAGTTTAATTCAAAAAGGTATAGAGTAATAAAATTCCATAAGGTATGCAAAGGGACCCAAAGAATATTTAAGCCACTTTCAAAGTTTGTCATTGATTTCATTGTAAATTTTTTTTCATCAATGCAGGTAGTACCACCCGGGTTGGGGTCAATATATGGGTTTATATTGTTATTCATTCACAAACACTGAAAATAGTATGTCAAAGGTAGGATACTAGTAAAAAGGGAAGAATTTTATTTTAACAGAATAAACATTAGGCATTATGTACATAGTATTAGGTACACATATTTTTTATTGAACATTATAGAAAAAATACATTATACAGAAATTAAATTATAAAAAATCATGATATTCTTCGTCATCTGAGGAACTGTCATCTCCTTATGACGTTGTAATTAACGGGTCGACCGACGGTCCGATCGATCAAGTAGTCAAGATCCCACATTTTGTCCTCTTCTTTAATGACATGCTGGACTGCTTTTCGCCAGTTCTCTGGTGTCACCTCCTTAATGGCTTAATCAAATAGTAGCTTAACGTTTTTTTCTGCTATATCATCCAAGGCGTATTTCATAAATCGATGTTTGTGTAAATTTGCTATAGCTAATGGTTCTTTTTTTATCAAATTATCTTCAAATTCAATACTTTTGGTGGTTAACCAGTCAATAATTTTTTGTTTTCTCCAAGATGAAGTTGGAGTCTTCTCTATGCGTCGAGAATGATAACTTTCGTTATCCATAACTACTACTGAATCAGCCAGAAGATCAAAACCATCCGAATCCATGTCCTCGAGGTAATCTCCCTTATGGTACGACTGAAAGGTTAGCAAACCTTCTTTTAAAAATACCTCTTCACTTCCAATATGGACGATTATTAGTCTTTTCCCTTTACCTGAAGGCACCTTAATACCAGTTGAAGCCCTTCCATGAAAGCTTGGTGAGCACTGGTTATATTTTTGTCTTGCCATATTTTTAGTACTGTATAGCCTTCATTAATTCACGTCTCATCAAGATAAAAGATTTTCTTCTGCTCTGTTCTGTACTGCTTTATACTTCTTAAGTATTTTCGTCGCCAGCAAACAATTTCATCGCTTTCCAGTAAAAGTGCTTTACGGTTATGCTTTTCCCAAGCAAAATCGATATTTCTCAAAGTGGTCCATAAAAGTTTTTTAGTTATCAACGGAATAAAAAGAGTGAACTTTTCTTCGAATTACACTTTGGGTGTCTTCATCAAGGACCTGTACTTTTCTGGCCTGCTATCTTTCTCCTCCGCAATAATTTAAAAACCGTGGAATTTCCAACTCCAGTCATTCGGGCACATCGGTCGACAGTTTCTTGTACAGTAAATTTCGGGTAATCGTATTTTAGGCAACCATGTACATTCAAAATGATAAGTTTTTTATTTACTGATAGTGGAGAATTATTGGAACATCTTTTCGTTGGTGTAAATGTCGCCATTTTATTACTAATCTTATAATACTGTGAATACTATTTACGGCTTAACAGCAAATACTGATGCGTTAAACTAAACAAATATACTTATAAAGGTCTAAAAATTTTGGGTAAGGCATCATTGCCCTTACGGCGCATGGTTAAGCCGAATCTGAAATAGGGTTGGAATTAGGCAGAGGCACTAATAAAAGGTTAAACGGTACCTGTTAAACGCAAAACGTAACTGTATAATCTATTACCTAAGTAATCCTACACAATATTTCAAGATCTACACCTATGGCCGATACCGAAATTGAGCTGAACTGGACGGAATTCCCCAATTTATTGCTCTATACCTTTTTGAAATAGACCATAGATATTTTATTATTAAACGACGAATGAATTGTGATTTGTAGTTGAACTAAGTTTGCTTATAGGTACTCTTGATTGTTAATGCATATTTTCAATTTTCGTACCATATTTTGAGTAGATCCGGTAACAACATTCGCTCAACAAGGTAAAGGTATGTGAATGTTGTACAATTTAAACAGTGTAGAAATGTGTATAAGATCATTATTATGGGTATCTGTTGCAAATATCATTTGAATGGATTCTTACTGCAGGAATTAGGTTGTTAATTTGTGTCTTATTATTTACGGGATGCAAAAATGTATTGTTAGTATAGTCCCATTACAAATGTCACATGAATTTCAAGGACATTAATTTTACAGGTAATCACGACCAAAACAATTGAAACATAATTATACAGCTCTGATAGCCTGTCTCCTATAAATAATGAACATTTCAGGAAATTCATGATAACGACAAATTACTATCAGAATTATTTTAATTATTTTTGTATGAATTAGTTGCGTTTGTCAAAAACGATTGGCCGCACATCGGCTGATTACTATCATTGTTTTACGTAAATTTAGAATTTTTATCATTAGAGAAACATTACAAATATGTATTTAAAATAATTATGATTCTTATATCTATTAAAAAATCACTTACAATTACATAGAATGCTGTCCAAATATGTGGAATCAATTGAATTATGTAATCAGTAAATTGAAAATTTCTACCTGGATTTTGAATATTTTTTATATGTCCATTTTTACGAAACTTTTTTTAAATTTACTACTTTATTATAAAAAATTTCACAAGCCTCCTTTTGGATTCTTGTTTTATTACCACAACCTATCATAATCAAAATGTCTTTGAATCAGGGACAAATGGGCCATAATTAAATTTAATATGCGCACAAATATTATACTTATAATATAATATTATACGTCTTTTAGTAACTTTAAATGATAAATGATAATCGACTACTAGATTCATATCAAGGGTTCATTCCATTTTTTGACTAATACCTTCAAAGATTTTTTCCTAAGGTTCAGCAGAACAAATTCAAAAATACCTGATTATTTCTAAAATATATTTTAAGAGACCAGACCATATTGCTTATTTAAATATTAGAATAACGAAAAAAATTAACAAAAGAGCTCATGTGGTATTACAAAATGTTGTAAGAGAAATCCAAAATAGCTTCGGTTATTGTCAAGAAGTGATTGGTGTTTATTTTGAACATTCAATTTAATTGTAAAGTACATTAAGTAAATACAATCTAAATATTATGTGAAATTATTATCTTCATTACACATTAAGTTTGGTGAAAGAGACATTATCCAAATCTCATATCTTAAAAATTCATTTTCTCAGTTATGATAGCACCAAATTTATAAAAAAAATATATTGCTGAACAGAGGACTAAAATCTCTTTCCAGCAAGCTGCCACTTGACCCCCTTTCTCATGCTTATAATCCAGAGGAGGGTGCCGGAGGGGATAATATTTTCATACCGTAAATTGTCAATTTAAGAATGAAAATCGACTTGTTTCAGGTTTTTTCTCATAGCACATAATAACGCTAAAATTAAATTTATTCCATACATATGGACCCCGCATTGTATAAGTAGTCAGTGTCAATATATTTATCACCTTTCTACTTTGAAGACAGGAATAATTAACATGTCGATAAACAATAATCATAATTACACAGATCGATAAGTAATAGATCCATTTCGATACCTTGAACGTATTCGGATACAAATCAATTTTTATTATATGATATGGCTATGATATTTCAGTACATGTTCACGCAGGCGATAATTCATATAATGTAAATCATCACATTGCCCCATACTTTACCTTACAATATTTGTTGAAAAGAAGTTAGTTTCTTGCATATAGTTTAATAAATAAATCTAACGAACTGGTAAAGTAAGATGATGTTCATTTAAAAATGCCTTCGTAGGGTAGGCAAATTATTTTGTAGTAAGTTTTTTTGTGTAGATTTATTTGTTTTGTGAAGTTATTTGCTGGTTTTTAGACCTCATTACATTCAGTTTGCGTACAAAATGCATTATTAAAGGGTTGTTACTTAAGGAAGTGCGAATTTTCCTCACAAAAACGTGAATTTGTTGAGTTTTTTACCGACTATGCAGTGTTTTGCTTAGTGTAGGTAGGAGGTATTGAGTCTGAATAGCGGGTTTTCACACACGATTTTAAATTTTCTGGATGATTAGACGCAAACTGGCCATAGGTGTTTCCAGTACTCGTTGAAATTAAGGCTCGGTATAACTCTTTTCAATTCGTTGGTTCGAATCAAATATTTGTGGTATAAAACACCTATAACTTGAAAAATCCAGAATGCACCTACACGTTTTCGGTAAATTCTTATTCGGTTACATAATCACCAAACATAGATCTAATCCAGTTTCGTTTTTATTATTCATTGTACATTTTATTTAAGCTGGGTTTAAGCAGCAACTCAGGTAACACACAATGCGCTCTATATGTATGGAATAGTTTTAATTTTAGCGTTATTATGTACTATGTGGAAAAAGAACTGAAACAGGTCGATATTCATTCTTAAATTGACAATTTACAGTATGAAAATATTATCCTCCTCCAGGGCCCCCTCTGAATTATCTGTATCGCCAAAAATTTTAAATAAAAAAAGGGTCGTGTGGCACCTTGTTGGAAATGGAATTCAATCCTCTGTTCAGCAATATAAAGTTTTTTTAGTGCAATCATAACTGAGAAAATACCTGATTATTTCTAAAGTATATTTCAATAGACCAGACAATATTGCTGATTTAATAGTTAGGATAACGAAACAAACTAACAAAATAACTCCTGAGGTCATACAAAATGTTGTACGAGAATTCCAAAATCGCTTCAGTTATTCTCAAGAAGTGAATGATGGTCACTTTGAACATTTAATTTAGTTGTAAAGTACATTTAAAAATACATTTCAAATATAATGCAACATTATTATCTTCATTCTACGAAAAGTTTTGTGATAGAGACATTATCAAAATTTAACACCTCAAGAATTAAATTTTTAGTTATGATTGCACAAAATTTAAAAAAAAACTCCATATTGCTGATCAGAGGACTAAAATTTCTTTCCAACAAGGTGCCACACGGTCTCCTATCTTGTTTAAAATTTTCGATGGGTTCTTATAATTCATGTATTTATGTGATGCCAAACGTGAATTTGTACTGACTAGACTTATTTCATATATTACCTATCTTATTTGGTATTCAAATCCATCTGTATATAAGTTTTAATGCCACATAATATTGTCGGAAATAATTTTTTGACCCTCGGCAAAGGAGACCCAGCATTGGAACGAATTTGACACCAACATTTGTTGTACAACTACACACACTTCTTGTCTCTCTGCGAGTGAATGCTACGTATTTTTAATGAAAAACCAAAGTTGCCAGTATCATCCAATTTATTTTAAAGTAATTCCTATATGTTGTATGCTGTTCATCATTTTTTAGTCACGTTTTTACTATTAACGGAAACGACAGACGTATCGTGCAGTTGCAGTAATGCATCCAATCTTTCCAATACTCAGCCTTAACGTTTGAACGCCAATACTGGCGCAAACATTTGACGTATCGTGCAGTATAGGATTTATATATAACCAAACATAAGTAAACAATCCATTCATATTTTTTTTGTCTAATGTTGAACCATATACCATTTTTATATATTTGAACATGGAAATCTTAGAAATAAACGGTTGTAGGCAGTAGTACCTATAACTTTTCAAAACCGCAATCATATTGTGTTAATAAATATATAATTTGTGGGTAAGATCTCTTTATATTCAATAAATGGATTATTTGGTTGTTGAATTAAGCTAAATGTAATATTCATTTAGTCGTTGACCCACTTAACAGCTTATTGTGTATTGAGTTGCCTACTTATTAGGATAGCATATTACGCTTTTGAGCCATTATATTGGCAATTGTCTTTGAAAAATAATTGATTATTTTTTATTCTATCACGAAAAAAACTCAGTAATTACTTTCCTTCAATCTGCCCAAATATCAAAATATGATAAATGTGACTAATATTGGCTAGGAATATAAATATTTAGAATAAGCATAGAACAGTACATTGAGAAAACAAATAATCATTACATTAACAAAAAAATATAATTTCTATTATCCAGGAAAAAGATTTATTTAAACATTGGATAATTTTCAAAATTATTATACTGAAGTCAATCAAATTGTCTATCTAATTTCCGATTATGGAGGAACTGCAGAAGAAAAAGTTTGTTCTTGAAAATTTAAAATTATTTATTTTGAACACAAGCAAGTAAAAACAAAGTAAATTATTTCTATATCTAGTTTTTCCATCTTGAGAGGATTCGTAATACTTTGGTGGAGGTGAAACAACTAACACAGTTTAAGTATACTTTGTTAAATTGAATATATTGTTGTGTATGTTCCATGTGAGAGTGTGTGTTTTTACATTTTTTCAATGTTTGTCGATTTTTTACTGACACTGGCATTTTATTTAACTTGCACACATGAATATTAAAAAGCAAAATTTCAAAATAGCAGACTAGTGGGCGGAAATGGGACACATTGATAAATATTGATTTGTTTAGTAGTATTAAGCAAGAATAACAACTGAGTAGATTATATCAGACCATATTTGTTAATGTAAAAAAAACATGAAATGGATTGAAATGTCGACACTTGCATTACAAAAGAGCAGAGTAAATTTTAATCGTATGAATACAATTTTTTGTCTGACTGAATACTGAAGGAAAATTTTATTTCAGAATTCAAAGTATAGTTATTTGTAATATGGTTATAGTGAACCCAGTTGAAAACTAATGAGTTAATAGCTAACTTCCGTTTTGGAATAATTACCTCCCAACTTGATGAAGAGTGAAATATATCACTGACTAGTTTTGAATTTCATTGTCAGAATAATGAAAAGAAACAATCCTTCAAAACGAATCGCAATCAGTCCAGATTGGAGAAACTTATATTACAAACAGATATAATGATATACTATTAAATACTAGTCTGTTCATATTATTTTTGATGGATAGCTTTGGTTCAATTTTTCATATTTCTATTATTACCTAATGTAAACAGGGAATATAGATATTTAGAATTCACAATTTTTCGAAAATTACAAATATCCTGACGAACCTACAATTCACTTAAATATATCGTGGATTGATACTTTCAGTGACTTCATTAAGAGGGTTGCTACTTAAGTTTTGAGATAGACATATAAAAACAAATATTTATAACTGGATACCTTTTTCAATATATTCTCCATGAAGGTCAATTCACTTTTGCATGTGTTTGAACCAATTATTGAAACATTTTTTCCATTCCGATTGAGGTAGCTCCAAAACATATGATTTGAACGCATCAACCGCTTCTTCGGGTGTAAAAGTTGTTTAGTTTCGGGTTCATATGTATAGATCTATGATTTCTTTGCATCAATCGACTCGAGTTTTTTTAGAGATTGTCAAATTATGCAGTATCCAACGCGAAAAATATTTTTGACAGCCAGATGTTTATACACTATTGAATCTATGCGATTGGAACTAATGCTTAACTATACCTCAAGCTCATGGCATGACGATTTTGTAATCAGGTTACACACAGCCCTGATGTTTTCTGGCACAACAGTCGATTTTGGACGACCTTCACGAAATTTATCCTGTAGCGAAGTGCGACAACGATTGAATCCGGAAAACACGGTGGCTAGAGATAGTGCTTTATCACCATAAATCGAAGTGAGTTGATCGGCACACTGCTGTTGGTTTCATCCACATCGAAAGTCAAAGAAAATCATCGCACTAAAATATTTGCGATTTCATTCTATTTTTTGACCAAAATCAAGTATTTATAACTCAAATAGCACCCGTATGGCAACATGTACTTTCACGATTGAAAATGTCAAACTTTATGATAGCACTGTCATATTTGACATATTCACATCAGTGTTGCCATATCTCAAAATGTGTGAAGCAACCCTCGTATTTTTAGCTTACAATAAATGAAGTGAAATGAGACGCTAATTGGGTATACCATTTTTTTTTTGAAAATTTGCATTAAATTGACACAGTATTTTATTACTATTGATAATCATGTTAACTTCAATAGGTATCAATAACTAAGCAAATGTTTTATTATGAATTCGTTAATTTCATAACTTTCTACATTTGTATGTCCAGTTCAAAATACCTACTTATTATCGACAAGATTTGGAAAAAAAATAATGGATATGAAAAAAATTAAATCAAGAATTATTTTCTAATGCGTTTTGTGGAGTAGATTGAAAATAATGAAGAGTATTTTGGAAAAAACAATGTTTGATTAATTTGAACTATTGATTAATAGATAAAGATAAAAATATCAATACTAAGTATAGTTACTTGCTCAATAGTAGCCAAAATAACTTTTAAACTAAAAAATATTTCTCAAGCCAGCAATTATTCATAAAATATTTGTTTACATCAAATTAGAAACTTATTTTTACTTAAAGCAAAAAGCCTCAAACTATTTATAGTAATTGATCGGTGGACAATATTCAATCGTTATCATAGATAGTTAATATAAAATAACTATACACAATATGGTGTGTGGGTGTGGGAAAAGAAATATCAACATAACATATTGAGATTTTTAATGTTATGGTTTGGTGTATTCTTGAAGTTTGAGAAAATGTTTTTGTAGTTTAACTATTTTACTTGCACCCATATAAGAGATGATTTCATATTTGTCAAGATACTGACAGGATATTTTTTTATAAATTATTTAATAAATTTCAATCAATCATTTGCACATATCAAAAATAATAGATAGCGATATTCAGACCTACCTCTACATGCTTCAAGACTTTTGAGTGGTTTTTTATACTGTTACTAACTTGTCCACGACAAGAACCGTGAAGCCGGTTCTGTTGGAAGATTCTTAAGTTTAGCGGACGCGACGTCTTTGATATTGTTTTTGTTCACATGTTTTTATCATAGATGCGATTTGTTTATATTGTTTTTTTTTTTGAAGACAATATAAGAGACCTGTGACCTGAAAGTGACAGAGTGAAAAGCAGAATTGGAGTATCGCGAAATGGAAACGTCGGGTAAGAAGAGTGAATTAATAGAAAGACTCAAAGTGGCAGCATGATATATCTGTAAATAGGGACTAGAAGATTTCTATTATTTTTTATCATTGAAAATTGACATTGTCGCTAGCGTCAAAAGTAAAATTTCTCTTCGAATATCGAGAATAAGTTGACAATGTTTGAGACAGCTGCTAGAGTGAATAATTGGTTCAATAATGAAAAAAAAACCATATCAAAGAAGCCGCATTTTACTAACTTTAAACTCTCCCATCATAACCGCATTAACCAGTTTCACGTTCCATGTCGTGGACGATTTCGTAACAATAAATATATCACAATACTGAGAAACGAGTATTATGAAATGTGAAGGTCATAATGCAACAGTAAATAGCTCTATTCATTATTCATATTCAATTTTGACATTTATTGTAGTTTTAATAAAAATATGTAGAAGCAATATATGTAGTTGTTGCATATAATTATAAAAACATAGAAAATACTCACATTGATGAAGATCTTTGTTCCCTATAATCTTCCTTTGATCCCAACTTATGTTCAGTTGATATTCTAGCCCTCATTGATTGATTTATTCTCATCTGTCTTGGTTGTAATGGAGGTGGAGTCTCTTTTCCTAAAATGAGCAGTTAAAATGATATTGCTCAATTATTTATCTTTTAATTTTTGTAATCATGAATTTAATTTAATTTTTCAAGTAACTGAAGGGTTGTTATCATATTTCTTATTGGTTCAATTTGTTTAACTGAACCGTTCTGTAATATATCAATTATATTTATTTTTGGAGTGTAATGGCTTAGTCAGACAAAATTATGTAGGAAAGAGTCTTATCGAAGAATTGAGAACTAAGGTTGGATGAAGAGAAAAGAGGTTCCCTATAATATGAAGGTTAGTTCAGAAACAATATTACACACAAGTTGCGATATTATTAAAAAAAGATCAATATGATCTATATTTGAATTCAATTTTAAAAATCAATTGGTATGATTTGATGTATAATAAACATGTGTGTATTAATAGCTGGAAGTTAACAGAAAAAGGAAGTCAAGAGATATTCACTGATCAAATTTCTTGGAATTCAATAAAGAACTTTCATTAAGCTAGTGACTGAGCACTGTCAAGAAGTGCTAAGAAGTGAAAACACAAGTATTATACAAGTGAATTCCAGGAAGAGAGGTAATTGTTACGAAAGCGGCAGAGTTTATTCTAAAGGGAAGTAGCATGAAGGTACTAATACAATAACAAAAAACAAAGTTCAATCAAAAGAAGTTACACATATTAATTCTCGCTATCCGTATTAACAAATCGATAGATTATATTGTAACAATCAGGAAAAAAATAAATCTGTGAAACTGTTTGGGCTACATTTTCTTGATAATGCTATTTACCTGGACTTTCTGATATTGAAGCTCTTTGTGCCCGATGAGTTTCGCTAGTCATCTTGATTTGTTTACTTTCTGGTCTATTTTGAGATCCTAGGGATTCTGGTCTACATTGCTCTGATACTCCATTTACTTTTTGACTAGCAGCTATGTTTCCAATCATACTCAATTTATGATTACTGGGATACCTAAAAACAATAATAAACAGATGTTATACGAATTAAATTGTATTATTGCAATGAATAACATTAATCCTATTATATTTGATAGAACTTGGTCTAGTTTCCTGCTAAGTTACAGTAATGCCTGCATAAGCTTCCTTGTTAATGCATTTGAATGAATAAAAGTATAAAATTTTTATAATACTAACATTATTTATTAATTTTCTATGTTAAATTTATTAACCAGTTATAAAAATAAAAGAATTATGCTACCCTTCTCATGTTTCTGTCATTTTTATCATTTTCACTCGCCCTCATTTGTAACAAAATTCAAAACAAATTTGTATGGAGAAGTCATTGCCACTTTATAAACATGAACATTGAACTTTTTTCTTACCTGGTACTTGACCTCTCTTGATAACCCCTCTGATTCGGAAAGCCTAGTATTTGATCGGGTTTACTAGTTGGTGTTTCAATATGTCTGCTGGTATAAGGTTTGCTGTTCACTTGATGAAAAATCTGATCAGTGGACTTGGTTTTAATAGATGAACGTACTGACGAGTTCCTTAGATATCTTTCTGGTAAACCTAAGAATTTTCGAGTACTTCATAAGTATATAGCTACCATAAGGAAACGAACTATTCCTACTTAATATAAGTTATTGTTGGTTTACCAACACACTCTCATTTCAAACAAAATTTTGATACCAAAAAAATACGAAACTGACAAACATCAGCAAAATATCTTGAAAATTAATAACTAATAACTATATACTCGTACAGTGAATCAATAACTTTTAAAGTTCAAACCAAAAAACAATCCGTCGCATTTACCTAAAGGTATACTAGGATAAAAAGGTACATAACATTTTCTGGCTATGACCCGATCACTTCGTTCATTTTGCGAACATCATGAAACGTGATTAGATTACTTTCCGCACATTCATATCATGATTGGCTCAATTTATCATAGTTTATGACATACAAACTAAAATAAATAAAGAAGACTTACCAACAGTCTGTTGAATCACTTTTGCTTCTTTCTTAGAATTCTTTTGTACTTGTGGTGCTGGTACTTGGTTACCAGTACTGTTCTCTCGTAGTCGGTCTTTAAAAGCCTCTTGCCAGTCCGGCTCGCATTCAGGAGGTGGAGGGGGGAGAGGTTCATCGCTGTTGAACACTTCATTTTCTAGCACAGTGGGAGGTGAAGGTGGTGGTAGATCTGGACTTGGGACTCTCTGATCCAGAAATAAATCTGGAAATGCGTTTCGCAGGCTTGGATTTTTAGGTGGTCTAGCAGGAGGAAGGTCGGGTACGTAATCGTCTACTGATATGGATGGTCCTATTATCATAGGTCCAAGCATGTCAGTTGACAGACTTCCACAAGAATTACTGTGTTGATGACGCGGTATGATCTTAGAAAAGCTGTCAGCCTTTTCTAAACTAGATGCTAAGCTACTCCTCTTCGAGTTACCTCCAGAAGCGTAATCCGATGCTGATGAAGCTCGTCTCGATGGCATTTGTACTTTTATTTTCGGTGGAGGTGGCGGCAGAGTCAAAGCAACCTGAGCTAATTGTGGTTCGGATCTCCAAGAACTTTTGCTATTCGGATTATTATGTCTTTCGTAAAATGATAATAAAGCCTTTTTTTGTATAGCTTTAAGTGTCGGATCTGGAACTCTGTGCTTCTTCTCTGGATCGTAATAAGAGTATTTATGTTGTTTTTCTAATTCGCTTATTCGATCTGCCACCGACAACGCCGACTGAAGTGATATTGATAACCTGAAAATAGAATTTCCATCAGATATTTTCAAATATGACCATAAAATTGTAATTAAATTTAGGAGATCGTAAAATATCCATTACCAATCTCGGAAATCTACTAATTATTTTATGTAGAAACAAGGTGAACTATATACATATGTATATATATAGAGAAAAAATTATTGAAAAAAAATTATATATTAATATATTATGCTCTAAATGTTCTTGATTTTAAGTCTCTTCTGTTTTAAAATTAGTTTTTTTTTTTTGATAATTTTTAAAAGAAAGATAAATTTTGATAAAGACTTAAAGAAAAGTCGAAACGTCAAACTTTATCTCTCTTTTATATAAATCAGTTAATCTTGGGCATATAAAATACATTTTATACGTTTCCATTTATTCACCATGTAACGCTTGACTGGAAAATATAAAATTAAATACCATCACTTATGATTCAAGGTTCTCAACGCTCGATTGATTTTATTGGAGTAAACTATCGGATCGATATTCAAGGTGTATGTTTCACTGGTCACCAAAAATAGAAAAGGGTTCAAATAATATTATTATTATGAACAGAAAAAACCATATACCACTAATATAGGAGTTTCTTACTACCTTTGAGCAAATTATTAAGATGTTTCTTAAATTATGTAACATGAATAATATACAGTATCTGTCATAAAAATGATGTCTTGGAAAAAATAAAATTAGTAATGGGTATTGTGTCTTCCAATAACTACTGTATTACAAGGCATGCTTAATGAATAGAGTTCAAATGTAAGCATTCCAGTCGTACGGGGCTCTTCTAAAATTTCTAACAAATAAAAGAAAAAATGAGGATTTAAGTTCAAAATTTTTAAAAATATTCCATGAAATCATTATACTTCTACAGTTTGAGCTAATGTTGTATACAGATACAATACTTTATACAGGGCATCAGCATTTTATAGTACAACAACTGTTGTTGCATGATCTTCAAGACGTTTGGTTTGGAAGGACAGCTACTATAAACCAGTTTTTTACAGTGCTGAAAGATGATACTTGTATAGCTGTATGAAAAGTTTGTTGACGCACTCTTGTATGAATAATCTATGATATCAGATGAAAAAGACAGCAACGCATTTTTCCAAATTCCTTTTTTACATTTTATGAAAACAGAATTTACAGTACTGTTTTCCATAGAATACCAAATAATGACCCTGGTATTAAATGTTTTAAATTTTCTGTATAATTCAGATTTTTAGACCAAGGATATTGTCAGGTCTGTTAGTTTGGGCTTTAAAATTAAAATAACCCAGTAAAAAAAGTTAAAATGAATAATATCGGTTGATATAACAGGCTATTTTACTGTTTCTTTTCTATCAATCTATCGTTTTGGAAATGTTCTGTATAACAACTTGAATACCGTTGTTGTGAAATGCGGCTATCGTATTGAAACCACGTTTTGCGGTGTATATTGTTGGATCAGGTAATAATGCATTTTATAGAAAATAAATTGCAGTTTACCTTCGATCTCCGAAGACGATAACTTATCGGAACGTGCGTCAGATAGTGTAATTCTGAGTGTTGGCGTAGTGGTAGTGTAAACAGTGTATGAATATTACAATAAGATAATATATACCAATAATAGTATTTTCCACAAAATCAACCCATGTTTTGTTTTTTGATATTTGCCTGCAATGTAGATTTTCATCTGAACAATATTGCATGATTGCCGGTGGATATTATCAATAGAATTTTTATTTAAATTATCATAATTAAATCAAATTGAAACACGTATTCACAAAATTCAATCTTGAATGAGACGTATCTACTTTGTAAGAATAATTTTTGCATTTTTAGAAAATATTTTATTCTACAGACTTCGTATATTCAAATTCCTAAAGCTAAGAGTAAGAATTGTACAGTGTTAACCTAATTGATTGATTGTTAACCTACTGGTTGAATATTTGGATTATGTGAAGTTAATTCTGTTTAGCTTATATTAGAGTTAGTGTCTGGGTGCAACTTAAGAAACGATGTGTGTATCTGTTGCAATGTGTTTATTCTATTGGCAACTCCACTCGTCATTAAAATTTCAAGCCTCTCACTTCAAATTAGAGGAAACACAATATATATATAAATATATATATATATATATATATATATATATATATATATATATATATATATATATATATATATATATGATGAATTAAATTAACAATAAGTAGTACGTGAATATTTAAAAGGTTACACTTTAAATTAAAAAATTAAAATGGAAAACTCAATAGCTTCCGTATTTTTCATCATACTATTTATTTAGCTTCTTATGAATTTGTTTTTTCAACTTTATATGTAAAATTACGGAGAAATTGGTTAACTTTAATCGATATGGAAATGCGCTGTTTTAGAATTCGTTGACTCACTAGCTGTGGAATTCCTAACTGATTTTTTAATTTTTTATTTTGTATATTGTGAAGGTTATTTACAGTACAATTACCTTTTCCTTTTCAATTTATGTATATGCGGAAAAAATATAATAAACACCAATCACTATTCCTAATGTACAGATAAATTCTTATCATAGAGTAGAGAATAAGAAGAGGAAAAGCTGGGCTCCAATCGCGACGTATTTATCGTACACGATATAAAATAACAGAAAACAAATTTAACGAGGGTAGTTGTAATAATTACATTATTTTTAAAGTTTGGATACTCCCTGTTCTCCAAAAATATCTACCTAATATCTATTAGTAAATTAGCGATACTTGAATTGTTAGACGGAGAGCACTCTTTCTCTCTGTCGGTTTTACAATAGTATTTGAAACTTTATATCCAAATTTTGTTTCAACTTGTGTTTACAGTTACAGTATTATTTCGAGGATAATGATCTAGATCAAATATCAAAAAAAAAAATATTTTAAACTGTTATTCTGAATCTATCATTTGCGACATATGTTGCAAGGTACAATTAAGTTTTGATTGATTATGAAGATTTGATTGATACTAAACGACGACATTTTATAATGTTAAATCCTAAAGGAACTATAGATTAAGTTTGATCACACACTACTCCAGTTATGAATAACGATCTAAAAGTGATGAATATTTATATTTACGGAGTTTCGTTGACAGTTCAGTCGAATATATTTCCCACTACACGTTTCAGCACTTTGCTTGTCTTTCAATAACTCGTACTAGATGCTTTTATCTTTGGGTTACTATGTACATTTCCAAATTTATTTGTTTAAATTAACTTTTAACTGACTCCATAACTTTCTACCCGTGACTTATTGTTTCTCGTAACTAACTGTTTAGGATCTTTCGGTCACTAGTGATACTTCAGCATTTCTTGATTTACTTTTGGTAACTCCTGTTTAGGGTCTCTCAGTCACTATTCATACTTCAGGATTCTTTATTTACTTTTCCTAACTAACTCCCAGCCTTTTTTTCTTGCCGTTTCATAGTTTTTTCACCGATCGTCATTTTTTTATAATTGCATTTTTTTACGATGTTTTTGTTCTCTTATGATACTCTCGTACTTTCTTTTTCTTTTACATAATTACAAGGTGGCAAATTTGACAATATAAGATTCCACATCAATTTATAGGTTGTATATGATTGAGTTATTTTAAAAAATGATTGTCGATTTCTTCATTATTATAATTAATTTTACATAAATCTTTATTTAACATTTTTATAAAGTTTCTCATTCTACTAATATTGTTGAAGTAGTTTTCCGATTATTTAAAGAAATTTTCTGTTTTTAGTATACTACTGTTATATTTCATTACAATATATGTTTTTTTTAATACCGGTACCCACATATCTAATAAGTATTATTTTTACTTGTAATTGATTGCTCTCCTAATAAGATGTGTTCTATCAACCGGTCCCAAATTTCCAGAATTGAAATATCAATGGAAACATGAAAAATTCATATCAGTGCTATTATAATGAAACAAGACGATGGTGAAAATGCAGAAAGAATCCATTGCATTGCCGGTGAAAATAACGAATGTAGGTCCTCTTAGGCACATATCTGACTAGTACAGTTTTCAGTATAAACCATGTCCCCCATCGAAAATTCTTTTGTCTGTGAATGTTTGTATATATTATTTGAAATTTTATTTTTGACGCGGTTGAAAAAAGCTGTAAATGTTCATTGAATTGAAAATAATTTAATTCCAATCACGACACTGCATAATACTGTAAAGAAAAGGAAAATTTATAAACATGTGTCATATCTTTTTCAATTTTTTCATCTTAATCACACCTTCTGAATATTTGGAATTCTTGCCAATCAAAAACAGTCATTTTTTATGCTAGTAACTATCAATTTGACAATAATAAATTATCTAACTGTACATCGTGAATGTATCGTTTATAAAATATCTTTGTCATAGATCTGAAGAGCCTGGTATGATATATGTGTCGAATTTTATGAGGTACTGAACGAAATCAACTGGTTTATTTAAATTAAACGAACCACACCTGTACAGCTAGATCAATAATGGATATCGAATCGCGCCTATCTCAAAATTTAAATTTCCGTTAGATTTCATAGAATTCAGCCGTTTTTTATACCATAACATCCAATGTTTATTAGTACAGTCACAAAAGTTAAGGAAAGTTGCTAAGTTCAAAGTATTTTCATTTTGTCTCCATTTTGAAGTTAAAAAAATATTTTTAAGAATATGCCTGTATATTTGATAAAAATTATATTCACAGTTATTTAAAAAGTAGGGAATTATCTAATGACAGTTATTTATTATGCAGCTACTCAAGTAGATGAAGTAGTAACAATTCTAGTTGTCTTATCTTGACTTTGAAGCAAATTGGCAACTTGTGGCGTGTAGCCTTTTCATCGGACTTGAACATGTCCAATTAGTTGAAGCACTGGCAATTTCGGCAACCTTAATGGGCAAAATTCGACCACAAATATAACCAATATACATTATTTCAATCAGTTTACAAAAATTGGAAGTATTGTTAATTTCAAAAAGGCGTCTTGAATAACGTGCTTACATAATTCAATTAAAACGCGAATCAAAACGAGTAGATAAACCTAGTCATATTTACTTTGTCTTACTTAGCTAGGTAACACTTACTGCGATGAAAGCTATCCAAACAAACAACTTTTACAATAATTGTTATACAACTGTGTAAAAAATATGTCGATAAATTATTTTATTCATGATACATACCTGTTACTAGAATTATTGGGTAGGCTGGTATTTTGATGCTCACTCTCTTGCACTGTGTATGTGTTTAAAGGGAACAGTTTGAGTTTATTAGCGTTATTGTTTCTGCTTTCTTTGTCTTTCCACGAATTCTCTTTTTCTCCGCTCATATATAAAACGCTTTCCGAATGATGTCTCTGTGGCGTTTGTACTCTGGCACTATGTGCTATCAATTGTCTGGTTGTACTGTTCGAATTATGATGAGAACTACTATGAGAAGTCACCGAAACGTCACTCATAGAACCGTGCCACTTGAGAGTTTCACTAGAGGAAGCACTGCCCGAACTAGTCGTAACAACACTATCTCGCCCCTCACTTCTAATGCTTGGATCTTCTGGCGTTATTTCATCCCAAGTATTGGAAGACATGGGTCTACTAACTACTGCTTCGCTATCTCTTCTTAACCTATCTAAAAATGGTGTGGAAGTCGAATCTGTGCTTGAAACGTAACTATGATATCCTTCGGACTGCGCGTATGAGATCTGTTTTTGGTGAATGTGCGTCAACATATTTCCATCGTGTTTAGTGTTCATTGGATCAAAGAGCGAGTCTTCGTAATTACGAGTGTATTCCATAAACTCTTCTAAACCTAAGACAATTTCCAATTTCATGGTTTTATGAATGAAGCAAATATATGATTCAAATAAACGAGTATGCTTACCTGATTCGATCAATCCATGAGTAGGTTTGATATTTTCATCGCAATATTTTGGTTCTTGGTATGATCTAGCGTATTCTTCTAGCTCAGATTGAGTTAGTTGAGGTTTGGTGGAGATGTCCCTTTCAGGAGGAGATGGCACCATGTAATCCATATCGCCCAGAATTTTTCCGTCTTGGTCTACGGTTGGCAAGAATATTCTATCATTTACTTTATCGTAACGAGATTCAAAGGTTTCTGGTGGGATTTTTTCACATTTTTCCATAACAGTTTTGAGTTTCTGCAACGAAACAAGAAGCATTTATAGTATTATGATAATATGAATACGCCTTTGAAAATACTTTAGTTGGTTAGCTTACAAAATAAATGTAAGTCTAAAGATTCTATTAAGCAAGACTTTACTTATGCTGTGGGAAGTAAAAACATATCATTCATTTCAATAATCAGAAATATATAATATATATATATATATATATATATATATATATATATATATAATAATGCATCTAAATGTTCTTGATTTTTGATAAAGACTTAAAGAAAAGTCGAAATTTCTATTTTTATAATTTTATTATTTTTATACATTTATACATATCTCTTATATTGTATTTGACCATAATTTCATTCCCAGATGATGAATACATAAGTATTTGAAAGTTTGGAAAATATATTGTTAGTCCACTTTGTTGTTTCATTGCCACATTCCCAATAAGAAACCGCTTATATTTATATATATTTCTTGTTTCTCATCTATAAGTGAAAAGAAAGAAGGGGTTGTGGTGGATTGTTTTATTTTTGGGAAAATAGCTTAATATTAACGAAATATCGACAAAAAGGTCGATGAATATCATGCTCTTCAAAGGAGATTTAATTCAATATTTGTCGAGTATTAGTAATAATAAAAATGTTAAATACTACTTTGGTCTTTGAATATTAAGGATTTGATTGTACGCTATCTTAAGACTATGTTGTTTAAACATTCCGGAAAGTTAAGAAGTAACTGATATGATCAATAGACATAAATACCTGAGCTGTTGTTACTAGATGTACTGTCGATAGAATGTGAGATTCGTATGTAGAATTTGTCAACCCCGGAAAATATGAATTCACAACGTGTTCTAGCCTAATGACTTTTGTGTTGCTGTCAACTAAGATCAAGGGATCCGCTACTATAACATATTGTTAGGGGTAGCGTTTTACATAAAATGTTGATTTTGATTGATTTTGACCATTGTAGTCAAGCGGAACTCGTCGTCGAATAGAAATAAATGACATTCTATTGCCCAATTCGCTCTTTCGTTGCTTCATTCTCGCCTGTACAGACGGTGAAGTGGTGTAAGATGAGAAATACTTCTTCAATCGTGTGGAACCGATTGGCCAAACCTCAAGCATGTTTTACGCGATCTATAATCCTCCCGGGATTATCGAGATCCAAGGGACATTGTTTACCCTCTTCATCGAAAATTCAGAAGAATTCTTCAAAGGGAAATTTTAAATAATTTGTAAAAAATTACATAAAACTGACTAGTTGTTATCAAATTTCAATCGTCTCTGTTCAATAAAAGACGTTTTTTGAAAATTTCAATAAAATAGTTTAACTAATTATAGGTATTCCAATGTTTATGCAAGTTATTATATTTTCAGTATGATTGAGTATCAAGAAAATCGTTAATTATCCTCGAGACCATTCTTTTTCTTTATGATTCTTCACAGAACCGTTATCTCAGGAAATGGTATCTGACATAAAATATTACTTCGATAAACATTGGTATTTACAAAGTCAACATACAATTATTTAATTAGAACTTCTATATAATTGGTGTACTCATTTCCAATCAATTATTGTGAATTTATTGTTATGTAGAGAATAGAAACATCATTTGCATTAATCTTGTTGGATTTTTTTGTCTAGCAAGTAACTTAACAGTAACATATATATCCAAAAAAATAAGATAATGCTGATTGATATTAGTAGCATTCTGGGTACGGACCGGGCCCCGTTTATTAAAAAATGTAGAAAGATTTTTAGGTTTGTACAAAATGAAAATAAGCATTTAAAACTTTCTTTATTATCTTTGAAATCCTTGACCCTTTGATTCTCATGAAATTCAGAGCTATATATCGATATTTCCAGTAACTGGTGCATTAACCAGATTGGTGACTTTCGAATGACAGTAAACTAAAGACTATTTCAGAAACCTGGGCTCAGGTTAATCACCTATCAGCTGATTGCGGATTCTAAATGAGAACGAGATTTGGATAACAGTTTCCAAATGTCGCGTTCAATTTTTGGGTGGAAATTTCAATTTTAAAACATGATCTAGATTCTAGAATAACTGCATTAATTCTTCTATGATATTTATTTAACTGTAGAACAGATTCTACATATTTAATGATTGTTAGAGAGCAGCCATCAACGATTTGTCCACTCATACCGATTTTGCACTAAAACTATTTTCATGATAAAATACCGAAAATAATGAAAACTGCAAACCTCCGTAACTTAGGGAAATCACCGATTAACTAAATTGATCCGGATCAAATTCCGAACTTGTACCTCAAACATCGTTGTACCTCGAACATACCTTTCAAATTAAAACTTCGCGGTAATTTTAACTCCACTGTGTAATTGTTTGTCATGCGTCGACAACAACTGACAATGTAAACACTACTCTGATCATCTGTTGACGTTATCAAAATATAAAGACTGAAAATAGTCGAAACGTCAAATTTTTAATTGTCTTTCAAATAAATTAAAATAAGTTTGAAGTACAACAGGTTTACCTATGGCCACAAAAAGTTAACGGAATGGATTATCGAGCCTTTTTTAGTTAAGAAGCAGATAAATATAATAATTAATCAAAATATTATATAGTTTGAAATTGTGAAATGTTTACATATGGTATGACTTGTTCCAAAATGTATCATATAACTCACAACTAAATAGAAGAACAAACGAAAAAATGTGTATGTTGATGATGTTAAGAGGATTTCAATGACCAACATTTTTTCGATTGTGTGGTCTCAGATGTGCTTGACTGAAAAAATGTGTAATAATCAAATCGAAGATCAATATCATGCTGCTTTGTTTTATCTTACTTTAAGGGTATCGAGCACAAAAAATTTTTCCATCAGGTAATGCATGGCAAGGAATGCTTCGTTATGATAATTTTCATCATCATCGTTTTGAAAAGCCATACCAGTGAGTTACTTTCACGGCGTAAAAACAATGACTTAACCTTTGCGTAGCTGTCTGTCTTCGGAGGAGAACTTCAACTAAACTTTTATTCTAAAAATGGCAAACTCCTCTGTTTGCGAAGAGCACAAATTATTCCTCTTGTATTGCGATGTGATCACCACAAGAATTCTAAATTTTCTAAATATATAAATCAAAAACTGAATATATATTCATTTCCTTTTAAATTACTGGTATATTAAATAGCAAAGAATTTTGCAAACGAATTTGTGCATACATTTCTAGGTTTTTATTTATGTAATGCTTTCCAAAGATATACTATATCTAATATTTTTGGATTGGTTATATCTACTATATCTATTATATTTATTATTGGATCATAAACTAGCTTACTAAGTAGTTATTGCATTTTTTCTCAATGTTTTATTCGTTATTATTTATAAGTCATCTGAAGCACATCCTCTGTATCTTCCTAATGTGTAACCATTAGTAATTGTGTCAATTTGTGATGTTGTTGTTCTCATTTTTGTTAAGAGCGATAATAACTAGGAAGATGCTTCTTCTATAAAAATTTTTCAATTAAAATTTATTACTTGGTACTGATTGCTTAGTAGTACAGCCAAATTAAATGATATATTGTTGGATCAAAAAAATGCCTGATTTATATCTATGAAAATCTGTAGATAACAGGAAAAAAGTTATAAATTCATAATTGATAGAACTAAAATAATGTTATTCTTGTTTTCCCACGACATTCCCTTGCTAATTTGTTGGAATTCGATAGAATTCCTATAGTAAATGATACAAGTATATAGTCTCGAGGGAACGTGTCGATTTTAACTCTATTAATAAATGCAATTTGAATTTATGTTATTAGATACAAATACTGTATTCAACAAAAGTTAGTCCTTAAAATTTATCATTTAGGTTAACTTTATACAGGCACGATAAAGTGGTTTACATCTATAAAAATAATATAATAAAAAATATAATAATATGACGATTTTTCATGACTTAACTACATTAGCATTACTGGGATAAATGAATTACGAAAGTATCTAAGGATGGGAGAAGGGAATGAACAAACTATACATGTGACAAACAAAGTTTGGAATAAATGCATACAAACCATCCGTATTCACTGTTTAAAGAATTTAAGAATTTAAGAGAAGTATGATGATTAAGATGATAACGATAATAACTTACACGTTCCATAAAAAACCCCCTAAAGACAATACAACTAGTGCACAAATATCTATACTTAATACATTCAAATCAGACAATAAAGACGATCTATAAAAAATCATTCATATCAGTAATGACATTTTTTAAATTAGACACCAATATGTTGATTATCCAGTATAATTGGTATGAGAAATTTTAATAATTAACACGGTCATGAGTCATTTCTGCAAATAGAATCGATACATAGTGTTTACGTTCAATGGCCTTGTTGTGATCTTTGTAGGTGTAGTCCAATATTGCTAATCCATTTGTATAAATCATTATAACAACGTTATAGTTATAATATCTGAAGATTTCACATCTCATTTGTACGGTACCTGTTCACTTTTAGAGTGAAAATGAAAGAAAAAAGATTCATACCTGAGCTGCATTCCCATAATTGTGTCTTTACGAGGGAACATCGCTATTTATAACAGTTATATTATATTATATTAAGTCGGTAATAAATTGCTATAAAAAAGTAACAGTAATCTCAATAAAGCGTATACTACAGACTATTTTTATGAACTAGATAGTAATAAAGTAATAAAATAATAAAGATAGTACTAGTCCAAAACTTGCTAACAAGCTATAAGTACCTGTTTGTCAATAAAAATTTAGAAATTTTGTTTTATTTTAAATCCAAGAATCTCTTGCCGACAAACTTCCAAACATACGATTTTAGGTTTTCTATTTCCAGTTGTGTATTCTCAACAGTATAGTTTAGTTGTGCAAGGTGTAGTGTGTAATCTACTGTGTATTCTAGTGTGATAACGAAAATTTTGGAAGGGCCGCGTAAACGCCGAAAAATTGGTCCTTTAACAGTTGATAAAAAAACATTAATATTAAATCATTTAGACAAACTATCAGGTAAAAGTGTTAATGACACAGGAATTAGTAATACGTTTGTTATTGGAAAATCTACGAGTTTTTAAAGAAGAAAAATGTGGCGATTTTCAATTAGAGTGGCAAGATGAAACGGTGATAAATCGAAGACAGACTTAAATAATGTATTCACTGCAGGAAAGGGGTGCAGACCGATAATAGTACATATCGGGAGATTTGTTGAAGGTGGTTTATTGACTTATGAATCCACTCATTGCGGTCATTAGCACAGAGACATGAATGCCGATGTTTTCAAAGATTGGTTCGAATAAATGATAGATATTCTTTCTCAGAACTGTATGATAGTGATAGCTATGAAATCATCACTAGAGACTTTTAGAAACATTGCCCACAACAAAGTGATTAAAAAAAAGTTTTACAGAATTGGCTAAATTTCTGGAATATTAAGTTCCGTCCCTGTTCTTAGAGAAGAAACTGTATTCTTTGTGTTTCCTCCATAAAGATAATTTCAAAAAATATGAAATTGATGAAATTGCAAAAAATCGTAGAATGAAGGTGGTTAGATCTTCACCGTATCACTATGAACTATACTCGATTGAACTGGTATGGGCACAGATGAAGGGAGAAGCTTTAATTTTAAAATAAGTAATGTTAAACGGTTGTTTTTGGATGTTTCAAATACTGGGAAAAGGCAGTAAATTATTAGATTGAAGAAGAAGCGAAAATTTGGAAGTTCGACAATATTATGATGATCGAGCTACATATTGTGAATATTGGATGCAATTTTCTGAATTGGATTCTGATGTGGATTTATAAGAAGTAGCCCTAAAAAATATTTTAACTGTCTTCTATAAGTAGTGCCTATGGATTACGAAAACTTTTCATTGCTATCTCATTCATAAAAATAGACCAAAGAATAAAATGAACTCAAGTATTCAGTTGTTGGTAATTGATGTTGTATCTATATTTATTTTATAAATATTTTAATTTGTCATATAATTATGATTATAAATTGATTGTATTTATGTGTCAATTGTTTGAGATAGAACCCAAGAATATTTTTGAAATCATAACAGATTGTTTAAACGAAGAATTTAAGGTAGGAAAGGGAATGATAGTTCCGATAAAAAGTGAACAAGAATATGGAGGAAATAGGAAGGATAACAAGTAAAGTAATGGAAAGACTGAAAGTTACTAGATATTTTATTGAAACGTCACTAAAATAGACCGATTATGAAATTTCTGACTTGTTCCAGAAAAGAAGCTTTCGAAGTGTGTCAATAGGAAGTATTTTCTTCGGTAACAAAGAAGTTAACATTGGTGGAAGATACAAGTATGTTTGAAAATCTCAGTTTCAGGCCATGTACCTAGTTAGTTGTGCTCACATTTTAGAAAAAGTTCAGGAAATCAGTGGATTGTTGAGAAAAAATCTCTTTTAAACAAGGCGTGATCGATCATACTATTAAGGTGGATACTTTGTTATAAATAAGTAAATGAAGCAAAGATTGGTAGTCCACATATTTTTCAGGTGGATGTGGGATTCAAAATGTTAAATTATTTGAAAAATTTATAAAATAATGGGTTACCATCATTGTGCTATCCTGGTGTAAACTTATAACTAGTTTTTATTCATTCCTCTAACAGTATATTTCATTTTTATATCATGAATCTTAATTATTGGACATCTTAACTTTCGAACTTCCCAGGTAATAAGAAACGAAAAAGAATACTTTTATACACAACTATTTTCCCATGAAGATGTTGCTACATGCTAATCAAAGATAAACAAAACGATTTTTTAGCCACTCTAAATATTTGTTCTCTTTCACAGGTAAACACTGCAGTTAGTGGCAGATATAAGTATTATACTTTTCCCATAGATGGAATGTTGTAATTCAACCGGTCTATCGATATCCCAAGAATCTTTACTATAACTGTGTACATCTCGATGAAACTATTCAATTTTATTTGTTCTATGTTCTCATATTTTTAGAAGGTGCTCATAAAAATTTCATTGTAGCTGGAGTAGAATAATATTCATAAATTTTCGATTACTGCGACAAACGGTCAGTGAAGTAGCCCAATCACTTTTTTCAATAAAATTATCAAATCCCAAAGTATACTGATTATCTGTTTATAGATATGTCTTGACGTCTATCCATAATTTTATTTTCCTCTATTTCCTTTCCCATTGATTTGAATGAATTTTGCAAGGTGTGAGAAACAAAAAACAACCGAGACTTCATTCTTAATTTCAATATAATATATCTGTCTGAGAAATGAATTTCATATCACTTAGTCTAGCTTGTGGTAGATTATAATTTGTTCCGATTATTTCCAAAGTGTGAGAAATGCGAATGATCTGTAGAACCAAAAATACGTGGATGTATGGCATATTTTTACTAATTAATTGTCAATTGTTTGTTTGAAGTTAAATACATTATTTATGTATCACTTCACTGCTGAAGATTGGCTTCCAACTTGTTATCTGTTTCTTTTATATGCGAGAGTCTTCCTCGTCTTCTTCTATTCTGCGGTTGATACATTAATGTTTTCTTCGGTCATCTATTGTGCTTCATCCTCCCATATTTTCATTTTGCATTTGCTCTGTTCTGGATATCCTGCACTATCGTCTCAAGTGGACCATTTACACTGTGTCTATTGTTTTCTCTTCTCCTGTTTATCTGACAGTTGCATCTATACGTTAGAATGGGCTCCACTATGACTTTGTATATTGTCATTTTTGTGTTTTGGTTCATTTTTTATGACCAATGCACTGAGTTCAGAATTTGTATATTTTTTCCCCTTGTTTCTTTTATTTTCCTAATTACTATTCTCTTGTTGGCATAGGAAATGGATATAATTAAATTTTTTTATCTTCGTACGTTATTTTAGGGATTCTGTAAAGATTATTCTTAGTCTTAAATTAGTGCTCATTCACCATTTCTTCCAGTTTTCTTTCTACTTCTTGTATATTTCGTGCTTCAAAATTCACGGTTCACATTCTTTCCGAATTACTATTTCGGAGAATCGTTGATACAAGCATTCCAATAATTGTATTTCATAGTCTCAACAAAAACTTTGAATTAATATAATGAGATTTGTGAAGAAATAAGGAAAAAAAGCTGATAATTCCTATAATATGGATTCAACAGTTGTACACAAGATTTTTCAACTTAATACTGATTACTCTGGCTTACTGTAGATGACCCACTTGAATTTTTATAATCTGTTTAATATATAGACACCGCCAACTAAGATACATAGGTATATTACTTTAATCCCTAGTCTACATTATGTAGTTCAGTGTATGTTGGAACACCTTATTGTAAATATATTTTATCTAGTTCGCAACACGTTTTAATAAATTCGTTCTGATAATCAGCTGCCAGCCTAAAGCAAGTTTGAAAATGTCTATAAATGGTACTGACCTGTTGAGTATATGCTGAATGTTGTCTTTTCATATAAGGTCTTGTGTACGTTACTACCTTCTCTTTAGGATAATTGGTATGGTCTGTCCATGACTTTGACCTATGCGAACCACCATTGTTTTGGTTGCGAAGTGCCTGTAATTAAAAGAAAAAAAAATGTAATATATCTCAATTAACGGTTCGCAGTGCTGTTTTCATGAGGAAAAATTATATTGCTTGAAGAGCAATTTAATTTGTATAAAGAATATACGTGGAATACATTAAAATTCACTAAAATTCTCCAATTCATTTTATCGCTAATTTTTGGCGTAGTACTTATCAAATATTCATAAAATGTTCCTATGAAATACATTTTGGAATATATTTAGAATCTTGAAGAATAGAATAATTTACATTAAGTCGAGTAGTAATAGTATATTTAAAGAAGTGGATTATGTTTATGAATATTGTAAATACCTATAGAATTGGTCACATTACCATATCCAAAATCGTCTAATGAGTTTTAGACATCAATGAAAATACTAGTCGACAAAAAACGATTTTTTTGTAGTAACACAAGAATGATTACCATATTGTGATAAAATGGGCTTATACAAATACGAAAATGAAAAAAATAATTGTAAGACGTAAGGTTATATTTATAGAACTATATTCATTGGTAAAATATTTATTAAAAAATGTGTTTTTTAAATCGTATATATTGATAATATTTATAGTTTATATCTAATAAACATGCCTCACATCTATTAAAAACAAAAACTTAAGAAAATCACTTTAAATATCAATTAGCTCTACTTTTTCCTATTATGAGATGTTGCATTTCTCTTTTTAAAAACCAACAGTGATCACCCATCATAGTCGAATCCCATCTTCCTTGATACCCAATTTCCATTGTTCTAATATCTTGGATACTGTCACGCTGCTCATCACTGACAGCTCCCAAATTTTCGGGAAAACATGTACGATGGTAATGAAGGAAATGAATTGTTGATAGTTTGGATCCATATTGTTGCTCCAAAATTCCCACACTACACTAACAAAAGCCTTCCATGCTCTAGGTTCCTGTCAGGTGAGCTTTTTTTGCAAAATTGTCATCGTCCAGCAATTTTCTTATTTGTGGCCTAATAGAAATACCTTCCTCTAATTCAGCATCCCTCAACTGGGGAAAGACTTCTCTAAGGTATTTGAATCCATCACCCTCTTTATCCATAGTTTTTCATAAATCCAAGTTTAATGTGAAGAGGGGACAGAAGGACATTTTTGGGATATACATAAACTTAACATTTTGAGATTCCGGTTGAAAATCACTTCTTGCTTGCCAATTTTTTTATATAGTGTTCTACTTCCCGACTTTCCCATAGACAAAGAAAACAGCAATGTTGCGTAAACCCTCCTTGAAGTCCCATTAAAATTCCAATCACCTTCAGGTCCCCACATATCTGCCACTTATACTTGTATTTAATTTTGTCTAAAAGCAAGCGAATATTTTCATGTTTCTTTCATCTTCACAGACACTGCTTTTAAACTGTATTTAGACGAGTCAATAAACAGGCGCTAACAAGTTCTATTCCTTAAGACGGAAAGCAAGAAGTTTAGACTGTTACTTTGATAATCCCAAATCACGTGCTAAATCATTCAACTCACTTTGAATAATCAAATGTGGCTCGCTGGAACTGGTACTGGAGTAAAAATAGGGTCGGTGCATTGTTCTTCGGAGCTTCCTGATGATACGTTTCTCCAGTATCTTCTAAAACAATATATTGCGGATCTAAAGGCGCAATTGATACTGGTTAATCTTCGTTATGAGGAACAGGTCGTATAGCAGACGGCCAATTTGGATACTTGATCTTTTGCTTTACTTTCTTAGGGGCCCACTGCTTGTCTTGGTCTCCAATTAAAGTAACAAAATATTTGGAATAGGCTTTTTTCACATTTTCAGAAAATATCTTGGCTTGTGATTTACCACAAATTCTCCACAAATATAATAAAATTTGTCAGGAGAAGTTTTGCAACTGCTGCGCGTCTTTATAATTACTTTTTGCACTATGAACAGAAAACCACTTACTATGAAACTCAACAGAATACTTATTTTTTAATGTTATTTTTATGTTTCTTATTCTGAATAATACAGAGCAGGTATTTTTTCGGCCATAAAATTTACCGATATTAAGCGCCTCTTTATAAAATTACCTACCTGCTAATGTAAACAGGGATAATTAAGCTATTGGAAAGTGGTTTGTGTTAGGGCTTTATAAATATTTTTTCTATTATTGGACGGGTATTTCCATTTTAAAAATGAAGGTCTCACAAAAAACTAGTCGGCCAATGAATTAACTGATTTATTATTATCATGAAGTAAAAATTGTTCCTACACTTTCATGCTACACTTTAAGCTTGTTCCAAAACAGGTTTGGTTTAAGAAAGATCCTTTGTGACTGTAGGTTCTAGGACGAAAATTGACTAATGAAAGATTAATTGAACAAATACAATAATATACTCGGGTTGTTAATTATCATTTTTAAGCATTGCAGAAAGATAATTTAAAATATTCACAAGCTGAAGGAGTTTATAAAACATAGATACTGGAATTGAAGTTATAAAAAAACTTTTTTATACAATTTTTCCTTACCTGTGGAGTTTCCGCAGCGGCAGGCACAGGCCACGACGGAAACTTTTCGTGTCCAGGTCCGTAGTTGATGGATTTGAGACTGGAAGAATCTCTAACGGGTGGCGCAGGTGGTGGAGACTCGTCATCTCTTAGGGTTCGTTGATCATTTACTGTCGACGGAGTGAAATTTGAACCTGACTGATCTTCGAGATATGCGTAAATAGAGGTTGTTGATTTATTACTAGCTTCTTTAAGATTTGGAGTCGATCTAGATGGCATCATTTTGTGAATAAAGACTGAAACGGTCTTAAGTGCCGAAAATTGCGGCTTTTTCCAAGTCTCGAAGCCATTAGCTTGTAATCTAGAAAAAAATATAATTTATAATAGCTTATACTCATGTTTTTTCGTTTATTTTTTGATTTATAATTTAGCTACTTTTCGTTCGTGTTTCGAACTCGCTCACTGATATATATCGTGAAGCCGGTCCCGTTCTATTACGTTTATAAAATCTAGAATTTGGCGGATGCACCGATACAATTATTTGTATTGTTTTTATAGGCTGTTTGCATTACGTTGTGATTGTTTTTATGGAGCTCTTTTTGTTTTCTACGTTGCATATAAATAAGCTATAATTTAGCAGACTGAGTCACTAAAATCATTTGTAGCCATAATGAACACATCGAAGAAATAAACAGCAAACGATGCATTTAAATAAATTAGTGTGCCAAAAATTGGATAAGTAAGTAGTATGTGTCAGTGGATAGTTTACTGGACGTAAATAAATTAATTCCATCGTTTGAAAAAAGTGTTTAAATTAATAAGAAGAGGATTAGAAGAACAGTGATGAGAAAATATATAAATTATAACTGCAGTTCCGTTTAGTAAGGAGAGTTCAATTGCGAAGGCATGAAATACAAAAGTGAAAATGAACTATTTCAGTCGACAAAACCGCAAATAAAAGATGTATGCTAGAATTGAAAATAATTTACTAGATGTGTCAATTGAACTCTTTGAGATTTGTGAAATTAATTAGGTTCAACAAAATTGTTGCGAAATATTATGTTAAAAAGTCCTTATGCTACACTACAGATATGTTACGAACAAATCCAAGATATAGGCCATGAAGCTGGTCCTGTCCAGTTATATTGGAATTCTAAAATTTGGCGAGGTCGTGGCAAGTTTGATATACTTTTTATAAAAAGCGGCGAGTTTTTTATGTTGTTTTTGTTCAACTAATTTTTAGGTGGATCTTTTTATTTATTTGTTTTGTTTGTTTATTTTCTAAAATTTTTGAGAAATTTGTTTTGGTTATATAAACAAGTTTATTTAGCGTAATTAGTCCCTATAACCTGGTGGACAGGTTCACCAGCCAAATAGCCGACGATAGGGAATAATGCAGCCTCAATTATATCCACCCGCTCCCCATTTAAATTAAAAAATAACAAAATAAAACAAAAAACAAATGGAAAAACAAAACAAAATACAAAAACAAAAAAAATATATCCTCAAATCGAGGGTTTTCCGGCCTGCAAAACTTCTTGCGCTATTACACCGCTCTTATTTGAGGTTTGAACCCCACGTTACTAAAGGTTTCACGCGCTCCCGTTATGAGGTTTTTCAGCCAATTTTTTCGTTCGGGAAAACCGGCTGGCATTTTCATATCCGACCTGTGCTGACCTTAAGTGGCGTTCGGTGATGTATTAAGTGGGAGCCGCCAGTTTACAAGCTGAAATGGCGCGCACCTTATCGACCCTGTTTTTTGTAGCCAGCTCCACGTCTATATCTAATTCAGCTGTGAGGGTTCATGTGTTAGCCTGGAAATCGAGCCGAATTATTCCACCAATTTATCCTTCTTTTATATCTTGCAATCTGGAATTTTGTTGAAGTAACAAAGTGAAGTGGGACAACAACAGACTACATTAAAAACAAATTTAGATACTTTTACAATTGCTATTGTCAGTCGATAAGGTTCAATGGCCATATAAAACTATCCCAAAGTCGAATTACTAATAATTATTTATAAGATGCGTCGTAAAGATAAAAAATCGTGAAATGGTTTCGGTCTATGAGGAAGTTCGATATTCTCCAATCCCACGATTAATGAATTCATCAAAATAATATACGAGAACTGTACAGTAATTAGTTAAGATAGTTTTTATAAGTTATACAAAGCAATTTATAATTTATACCTAAGCAGGTTAGAAACGTGTACCTTTTGTGAGATGTTATCATGATTTTTACACTATTCGTCTCTGTTATTACGTTTTAATTGCTCATTATTTGATTATGATATGATTCTTGCTCATAGATGATGTTTGCTGCCGCCAAAGAACTAAATATCATTGGATTATTTAGTAAGTGTCATGCTGTAGTGCAACGATAAAATACAGATAGTTATTACCAATTCATCTTTCGTAGACCATTCCATAGCAAAAGAAAGAGCTAACATTTCAATATTTTTGTCTTGCATAATTATTCAAAAATCAAAAAACATTTCAGTAGACGTAAAAGGTTACTAATCATTGCGGTGGTACTGCACTGAACATCAAATAAATACAATGAAGGCCTTCACGTGCAAATTCTTTAATAATTAGTTAAATGCCGCATGATTTCTGACTTAGCGAACGTTCATTACCACCGACTTGGTCTTAAATTTTGTGAGGTATAATTGCTTCCTACAAGTACCGTTCGACGGCTAGACTAGTAAGCAGTAGCGGCTCTTTATAGAAAAACAGTATCTTCAGATGCAAGAATCTGTACAAATTTATCATCTTTGGGTTTCAAATAAAAATAAAAGGCGATTGATAATACCAAAAAGTTGTAAAATATCTCAAAAATGGAGTGAATGTAATATTATATGATTAGTATTTTTTATATTATAAGTTACGATTAAATATTTTAATCAATTAATTTCCAAAAATTGCGAAAAAATCATATTTACACAATCAGTTCACGAGTCGCTGCTGATAGATGACTATCAATATCAATATATCAGAGGTGTTCATTATATGTACGTAGAAATACGTTGACTTGTTTGACACCAGTTTGAACGGTACTGAATAGCGGGCGATGATGTAAAAAAACGTTTCTGTGACACGAAGCATTTTGTATATAAATAAAATAAAGTACTAAGTGTAGTTGAAGCCATGTTAACAAAAAACGACAAATTACAGGATAGCTTATGAACAACAGATATCGTAATCGTAATCTTATAAACAGTTGAAAAAATGTTAGGTGGAGATTTCTGATATGTAACTACCTGAATTATTATATTTCTCTATTCTTCATATCGGGTTAGTATTGGAGAAGCTAGATGGCCTCAGAATCCATTTAACTATGTATATTTATAAATATATATATACATAAATATAAATTGAAATCTGAATTACCAAACAATAAAAGAAATAATATTATATATCAAGTGCCTTGTACTAATTGTGACGCTGTCGACATAGGGCAAACATCTCAATATTTAGAAAATAGACTAAGAGGTCATCAATACGATAAAAAAAATAGAACCATGAGATATCAAAAAAACATAAATTCAATTGTAAAGATTCAAAAATTCTTGTAACGGAATCAATACACGAAAAGGAATGGTTCACATTCATAAGAACGAAAAAACTATAAATAAATAATATAAATAATTTATATTATATTATATAAGTAGAATTTATAGCTCTATTTTGTAAATTCTAATAAAACTACAAATAATTCAATTGATTAAGTACTGCTACAAATTTGAGATGTAAGGACTATGTAAGGAAAAAATTCATTTGTCTTATTTGAACAAATTTCTATTTTATTCTTATTTTGATATTCATGATGTAGGTGATTTATTGATTAACATAAATACGCAAATTGCCAGTGTCAATATCGTATTTTGATAAAGACTTAAAATTAGTCGAAACGTCAATTTTTTATCACCGTTTTAAAAACTATTTTTAAAACAGAAGAGACCTAAAACCAAAAACATTTAGATGCATTAATATATCAGAAGGTCTAAGAAATAAGAAATTGAAGAAATATATATATATATATATATATATATATATATATATATATATATATATATATATATATATATATAATGATGAGAATGAGTTCCTAGGGTGTTTTCTTAACGGAGTAAGTCATAGCAAAAGATTAAGGGTTGGGTATATGTTTTCTTCAACCTTTTGGTATAATTCTTTTATTGATTCTTTTTATCCTCTTAATATCGAGAAAATAGGATAAATGGCCATAAATATTTTTCTATGCAAAACAATGATTATGTGCATATATCTAATTTAACAATTAATTGTCCGTTGGTTAGAGTTTATTGGTTAAAATTATATTACCTACATTATAGGTTTTTGATTTAGCGGTTTGAAACATTTTTTGGTGTTTTAAAGAATTTGAACTAGGACAAAAATTAATCAACTGAAGATGAAATGATTGATACGATCTGGATATTGAGAGAATGCAATAAAAAGGCCTTACTATCAGCAAGAGTATACAATGAACGTTTTCCTGAAAGGCAGCACACTGCAAAAGCAAGCCTGTAGCGATTGATGGAGGGGTTCAATGGTATGGGTTCAGTTAATTATGAAAAGCATGAACGATTAAACACTTCTGTTACAGAAGAAAATGAAATTGCTGGCAGTTACTAAGAACCCACACACAAGTGTAGCGTATTTCCAGCAAGCAAGAACGGAGCTACTAGGGTATATAAATATAGAATTATAAATTTAAATGTATTGTGGTTTCAAGAAAATTAATTTTATTATTTTATTCAATGTCGATTTTTTACATATGACATACATATCATATTTTTGCATCAATACTATAAACTGTTTCTGACATATGGAAAAAGGTCATTCTTTTTGGCATACTGGGACATACAAACATTTATAAAAATGAGTTGCTACATTATAATATTTTCCATTTCTACTATCGATCTTGTCAATTTTGAGTATACAGTTATTTATACCCATTTCTATATTGTAGAATAATGTTCAGCTTTCTGATTAATTCAATGAATAACCATTTAGAATCAGTAAGTGTAAAAATTATACAGTCCTATTAGTGTTTAATTTTAACTTTCTTTTGAAAATTCATAATCCATACCCAAAAGCTAACAACAAATATTTATTTTCGTTGGTTAATGTATCTTTCAATTCAAGTTTACCATGATTGGCCAATTGAGTTAACTGTAAAGATTGAAGAATGAATCTTCCTGAAGGTGGATGTATCGTGTAACCTTGTGATTACCATAAGCGTTTGTGGGTACAGTAATTTTTATAATGAGGTAACGCAAAAAGCGATTCGTTTAAAAATGCTTCTTTCATTCCGAGAGTTTATTAAATTTAATATTGTTTTTGTTTTGTTTATCAGTAACGGACTGGGTGTATTAATGATGATGTGTGAGGTCAATTTATTTTATTCAACTGTATACTGCTGCAACCAATGACGGAGAGAAAACATTTACCGGTTCAATACAAATGATCGTAGTAACTTGATATCAAAATTAAATATAAAACCTAAATAATTGGTTTGTTAGATGATAGTAAAAACTGTTTGGTTTTTTGTCAAAAATAGTTACTTTTATATCTAGTACGCACAATTTTATGTTTGTGATCGAAATATTTTATTTAGGTGCAGCCAATTTAAAAAAACTGTGAATATTCTATTCTAAACTATAAAAATCTCATGTAGCATACTGTTATCAATGCATGAACCTCATAGTTTTTTTACGTTTGCAGAAAAATGTATTCTTTGTTTAATATGAATGAACGCAAAATTTAAATTTGATATGATAAAAAGGTAGCTTTTGCGATGAGATTTTAAAAAAACTAGTCATTGTTAGTAACTTCAATTTACTTCAAAATTTCCAAAACGGGTGTTTTCTCGGGTAATTTCCTCTCAGTCATTTTTATAAGGAAGTTACGTTATTGAAATGTTTGAATAATTGGAAATAATTTATTATCTTTTAAATAGGTATAAATATCTGATAGAGGGTGAAATATTCATCATTCATAGATTACTTTAGGTAATGTCATTAGCTTTCATGAGATGTAAAATAAAAAAATAGTATATTTTAGTACTAAAACTGCCAATTTAATACGGAAATAATGTAATCTTTTGGGAAAAAACGAAATAAGTCATTTACATATTATTAAATTGGTCTTATTGAAATACAGAGTACAAGACTACACGATATGCGTAGTATATATATAGTAATTAAATAATTTTTCAAAATTTGCTAAAATAAAAACTATATATCAATGTAATTATATTTATTATTACTTTACTTACATGTGTCTATTTTATCCCAAACATATCGATGATATGTTGTGGGAATCTTCTATATATAATAATTGATTTATGAATTAAGGAATAACTGTGAAGCAAACCAAATCAAAATTGACCAAACAAACAATTTTGAAACAAAATGTGGTCGTGGTCATGTATTAAGGTCTTCGATATGAAATGTATTTTCTATTAAAGGTAGCATCAAATTGATATATAAAATATGTTAAAAAATTTGAATATATAATAACGAATAGAAAGCATTGACTGAACTGTGGGAAATGGCGTAGTAGTAACCACTGAAAAACTACAATAGGATATCATACTGGGTTTGCTATAATAGAAATAGTTTTTACTCACATCTATCATACTATTAAACTTTTTGTTAGATGCGTATACATCTTGTAGTTTACTTATACAAATATTGATCTATTTATCTTGGGCCTTATTCATTATTAAATGAATCTACTCGTAGACATTAAAGTTTACGATGAATCTACATTAATGATTCAACCTTTCCCGATAATTTGGTTCAAAATAAATAAGTGTTAATGAACAGCAACATTTTGCATGTGAAGCAATTGTAGTTAGATTATAAATACTTTTTTATATTTTAATAGACCAGACAATATTGCTGATTTAAAAGTTAGAATAATGGAAGAAATTAACAAAAGAGCCCCTGAGGTCATACAAAATGTTGTACAAGAAATCCAAAATCACCTCAGTTATTGTCAAGAAGTGAATGGTGGTCGTTTTGAACATTTAATTTAATTGTAAAGTACATTGAAAAATACTTCTTCTAATTCTAAATATCAGGCGACATTATGCGAAAATTAATTTTCGCAGTTATGATTGCACAAAATTTAAAAAACTTTATGCTGAACAAAGGACTAAAATCTCTTTCCAACAAGGTGCCACACGACCCCCTTTCTTATTTAAAACTTTCTAAGGGTGTTGTAAATGAAAAATCGATTTGATTCCGATTTTTTCACACACTACATAATACCTCTAAAATTGAATTTATTTATGAATACATATGCACCGCATGCTATATATATATGATTTTTGATATGTTTCTGCTGCTAAATGTTCTTAATTTTAGGTCTCTTATGTTTCAAAATTAGTTTTTTCAATAACTTTTAAAAGATAGATAAAAATTGACGTTTCGACTTAACTTCAGTTTTTATCTATCTTTTAAAAGTTATTAAAAAAACTAATTTTGAAATATAAAAGACATAAAGAATATTTAGAAACATATATATTGAAAATACCGCAATTCATAACTAATTAATTCCTAGACGATAAATACATTAGTATTCGAAAGTCGAGACGTCAAATTCTATCTTTCATCCAAAAAATATTAAAAAACTAATTTTAAAACTGAAGAGACCTGAAACCAAGAAGATTTAGATGCGTTAATATAACAAAAGGTCTAAGAAATAAAAAATTAAAAAAATTGACGTTTCGATCTACTTGTGTCTTTATCAAAGTATGACAAGTTTTTACTCAAAAAAATTGAACGAAATTTTAATTAAAAGGTTTTTGCAATTTATTCAATCGTAATATTTCTGTAGATGAGTTCTGGGCTATATGTTTTAGCCAATAATCATAATGCAATATTGAAATTATATCTCCAATAACTAGAAAAATTCTAAATTAGACAACAAGGTAATCTACCTAAATTTCAAAAAAAATCGCTACTAATGACATGTAAATTCGTTGCAAGCGTTTTCTTCTCTACCTACCAGATTCTGAAGGTACAGGAAAATATATGTCTTCCTTGAAAGGTGAAGGAATGTAAAACGTATGTGAAAATATAAGGTTTGGATATGAGTACCAAAAATCTTATCTAATCTAACTATTCAGAGACTATTATATAAATGTTGCGTTTGAATAATAAACTAATCAAAGTGCACCGTTTGTTTGTTTGGTTCCGACATAAAAACCCGCCGACCAATTCACCCTTAGGGATTAAATGGACCCTTAAATTCAGGCGATAAATGTGCATGTCAGTTTAGTGGAGGACGTAATCTTGGTGACGAGTAATAAATTCTAGATTGGATCAATGCATTTTACCTAACAAACCGATCAGATTTTTAATTTTATTTCTTGTTTCCATGATTCCAAACTCACTGATCACGACTTTTCAACTATTAATATTTGCATTTGATGTCTCTTTCTAATATTAATATACAATTTACTTGATATTGTGGAGCTCTGGAGTTATAGGATTTAAAATTTCTTTGAGGAGGAGCAATTGGAAATTTGAAATATTGCAAAAATAAATTGAAGAGAATTCTTCAATTGACGAAAATTTACTTGGACAAATTATTTTTATATTTTTTTATAATAAAGTCAAATATAAAACAAATAGAATGGAATATGAAAGTTCAACAAAAATTAAGAGCAAAGGCGGATTACAAATACCAAATTTACTATTGACCTCGATAAAACCTGGATACAGCACTATCCTCTTGAAATGGAATAATAGTCATAATAGTGGATTGCAAAGAGCGAAGCTATCCCGAAAAAGGCAAAAACGGTTTCATCGGCTGGAAATGTGATTGCGACCATTTTTAAGATAGTCATTGGATTTGTTCATCGACTATCTTCAAGGGTATACGGTAAAGGGAGAGATTGTAAAAAGCAGCTGCATTTGAAGAAAACGATAGTGCTTCTTCATCAGGACAAAGCCATGTTTAAGATTCACGAATTTCACTTAGAATTGGTTGAGCAGCCACCGTATCCACCAAATCTTGTCCCCAGCGACTTTACTGTTTTTTAATTTAAATTTCACTTGTAGGAGAGAGATTTTCATCGGATTAGGACGTTATCGCATACGTAAACGATTATTTTGAGAAGACGGCAATTATTACTTGGAAAGGTTAATAGAAGACCATGTTGTAAAACATATAAGATTATAACTGTCGGAAATATAAACTAAACTAAAATTTTAATCGGTACTAAAACGAATTAAAAATATATATTTATTCATTTCATAAAGACATAGTCAGTAATAGATATTAAAAACTAATAATTATTTGGATGACCTTCTGGTATTTCGTCCTCCATTAATAATAGAATATTATCTTATAAGATTTTTTTTCAATTTCTAATTTATTTATATACTATAAGAAAACTGAAGAATCGGCGTGTCTGTCCAGTTGTTTATTTTTCAAAAAATGATAGTAGGTGATAAGGGAAGTGTATCTGAACACAAAAATACAAGTTTTGAAAAAAAAATGACTGTGTGTCTGTTTGTACACGCTAATCTCTGGAACTAATAGATGGATTTTTATAAAACTTCCACTAATTTCTTCAGCTTAGCCTGGAACAACATTTTGGTTATATTTGATCAAAATTAGTGTATCTATTTCAAGCTGTAAGATATTTTTATGCTATATAGCCCAACGCTAACACCTTATTTATGTGAACGAAGTTGCGGGAACAGTTTGTGTACTCATAACTGCAGTTATATCACTTAAGGATCGCGTGATTCAAGGAGACCTTAACAATGAATTTTTTATATCTCTGGCTATCATAACATTAATTATACTCTTCTTTAAGTATGTCAAAACTAGAATATCGATTTATAAAAACCGTTCTTTGAGAGTAAATTTAGTTTGAAAGGTCATACAGGTTTTTTACTAGAGTTGCCTTTAACATGATGTGTCATTGATCTACATAATATATATAGCCCAAGCAAATTTTATTACTAGCTGCTAATCGCGGCTACTTCCGCTTTTATTTTAGAATTGCTTCCAGAAAGCGATGATAGGATAGTTGATATCTAAGTTTTGAGATATGGCAACAATGATGTAAATATGTCAAATCTGACAATGCCATTATAAATGGTGAACTTACTCAGACCGTGTTGTCAAACGAGTGCTATTTAAGTTTCGTGGGCTGATTTTCTATGAGTGTCGATGTGGATCAAACCGATAGCCAGGGTCTGTACACTGGAATAGGAGAAGTTCAGACGATTTACAACGCCATCTCTGTGACTGGCTCACATCTAAAAGCTCACTTTTTGGTGTTTTATTTTTGAATGTTTGTCAATCTGGATTCTGAAACTTAATTGCAATTATGTATCGAGAAACAACCTAAGATTATTGAATGAACAATGTCCACCTTGCAAAGGTGTTTGATATTGTTCGTTTATTAGCTTTTTGCATTTTTGTGCATTTAAAAGTTATTATTTGTTGCGTGTTGTGCTGTCGTGTTTACTTACTCAATATGAGTAAACGAGTAGAGGTTTGCTGTGTACCAGGATGCATGAATAAGCAAGCGAAAAGGCGAAAGTAATAATTTACTATTTATCAACATAAAAATATTTAAATTGAAATCAAGTTCATATTTATACGAGAATAACTAACTCTTTACTTCATTAATTTGTATTTATGAAAGTATTTTGCATAATACTTTTGTTTCACTCACAATTTGATGCGACAACTAGCTTCGAGCATTTAAAATTACTCGAGTTATGTTCAAATATCCCGCGAAATTGTGAATCAATTTTCAACTATCCCGCGCAAGCCAATTTTCAAACGTCCCCGCATATACAGCGTTAGCATGGATATGAACCTTAGATGAAATCTTTGATTATAGAAATCTTTTTTTCTTGTCTAAGGATCAAATGAATAACTGGTACGAAGCCAGTCGGAGAGATGTCGCTAGGATCAAACTTTATCGTCATATTTTTATACAGAGTGGTAGATCTATCCGTGTATATAATCTTTGCCGACAGCAGTGAACCGATCAACATGGACGTGCACTGCGTGAGATGCGCGGGAGCGCATAGAGCGGCGGAATGCACGCTCAACAAGACCGAAAAACCTAATTGCAGGAACTGCGGAGGGGAACACCCCGCAAACTACAAGGGGTGCCCGAAACACCCGAAAAAGATGGAAAACAATCCAGCTAAGAACACCACGCAAACAGGACGCACTTACGCACAAGCTGCTAAGAAAACGACAACGACAGGAGAAGGAACACCCGAGCTACTGAGTGTGTTGCAGAACATGCAAACACTCATAGCAACACTCATCGCCCAACAGAAGTAACCCACAAGAGGACACCTCCCGACACGGTAACTCTGCATTTCATAAGCAAATGTATACATCGGTTACAGCTATAGAGAAGGCGAAGGACCACTCGGATTAGATCTTTTCCTACCGGTAGGAGGTAGGAAGAGGTTTACCCGAGGCAGCGAAACACACACACACATGAAGATGTCCAGACCAAGAAGCCAAGAGTGTATAGCCAACAGGCTAATCTCTTAACAAAAGGATAAGACATCCCAGAATCTCCCATAGACCTCAGGGGAGAAGAAGGAGTCTACGCGCGAAACTGCGACGCGAAAGAGAACGAGGACCTGTCGAAATGACAGGGGGTGGTGGAATGTTCTTCTTCGCATCCACTCGTGGATTTATCCGGGGGTGGATGCCTAGAGGGACGGGCTCGTCTCAAGGGAAATTGTGTGTGTGTGTGTGAACCGATCAACTAGGTTCGATGTATGATGATGAAGCACCATCTCGGGTCTCCGTGTTTCGCTGATCTTCCAAATTCAATCGTGGTCGAAATTCGAAAATCGCTACAGAATGAATTTCTTGAAGATCTGATATTGCGAGATCGTCATGTATAAATTTGTTATATTTCGACTATATTTGAATATATATTTCTTAATTTAAATAATGATATCGATTAACACTAAAAGTTATCATTAGGTAGTAATTTGAGTAATTTTTCTACTGAAACCTTTGTGAAGTCCTTGTCAATTGTAGCATTTAAACTAAACTACTGATTGATGTCTCTACTCTTAACTGTTATTTACCCATATTTATCTTCATAAATCACTACGTTCTCAATTGAATAGCAAGCAATCCATCAGAAAAATAATACAGTTCATTAGAGGTTATTAGAGACTGGGTTGGTGTATTGGAAGTAACGACTGCTTTAGGTACAAGTCAACAAAATTATTTCACAATGCCACGTCCAAGAATATTACAAATAAAAAATAAAATGAATGTAGAATATTGCATATTTCCATATCACTATCATTTTGATCGCTTATTAGATTTAGATAACCAGAAAAAATTGTAAATTTGGTAAATAATTTTTTAATCACTCATACTATAATGAAAATTAGCTATTTCAGAATCAGACGCTAAAACATGAGTTGTGTAGTTGTGCCTCCGCGAAATGCACGAATAATTAAGTAGTAATTTAACTACTCCTTTTGAGGTTGAAAAGTTTGACGAATACGAACAAACCTTGAGATCAAATTTAATGCCAGTGTATGCTAGGACAAAATATTGTAAGGCCTTCATTGTCACCTTGGTCAAGTAACATGTGTTATTCCAAAAAAGAACTAGACTTTACTTATAAACCAAAATTCATAGTTGTCATAAATTATTGCAAGCTACTAAATGACTGTTGGATATAGATCTACGAGTACATCGAATATTACAGATATATATCGGATAAATTAGGACGTAACCGATCACCATAATGGATAACATTTTAATAGACATTCAAAAAGAAAACTGTTAAGTATATATTAACGATATCATTGTATATAATACTCACTCAATAGTACAATGGTTATTTGGCTTGAAAGAATCCAGTTTCGAGTTAATTAGATGGACGTTGAAATTCGAAGAATAAGATTATGTGAGTAAGTATGTAAAAAAGTCGCTTTGAACATTACTATTTATCTCGAATCCTGTTGAATATGAATTAAATAAAATGAATTCTTCGGACGAATCTCCCAATAAAATATTAGTTTATATGGAAAAATTCACTCTTAAATATTACAATAAATTAACATATAGAAACCGAGTCACTTATAGTAGAAACTAATTAATTAAAACATTAAATTGATGAGGATGACAATACTATTCATACCCGATTACAGAAATACCAATTTCGAATTCTACAGTAAATGTTAGAATAGATAAAATAATAATATCTGTTAATTTTGAACCAGCTAAGATAAATACCATAGTTATTTTGAATATCCCTTACATGAAAATTCTAGCTTATAGTAAAATTATCCTGTACAAACTTCTAATCCATGTTAGAGGTATCCATTGGGGTGGGTTATTATTTCAGATTCACGTTTTTTCATAAATATATGGACTGTATTTACAATTAAGATTTATAACTCATAACGGAGCAAACGTAAAAAAAATTAGTCAGACTATTGCCTTATTATCTGAAAAATGCTGTTAATCCAGCTCAGAATACAAGAACTGTAGAGCCTATTCTTGGTCTGTTTTTGATTGGACATAGGTCCCATAGGTCCATAGACCCTTAATTTCTTTTTATTATTGACGGAACCTAACCTCTATGCTGATAGGCTATATAAGGTGTCTAGTAAATATTGAAAATCAAATTCTCGTCTTTTTCTTGGTTTCCCCAGGTTGATTTTCACATTTTCTCGGTTGAAATTTCGCGAATTTACTACACTTTTATGAGGATGAATATTTATTTTAGTCAATACAAGTATAATAAAATAACCAAGTTATTTTTTCTTCTTCTTCTTCTTCTTCTATCTTTTCTATAGGCAAATTCTGCTTGTTTCTTTCTTTTGTTGTGCATTTAAGTTATATTATCGCTCCATCTTTTCCGGGGTCCACCGACACTTCTCCTCCCGGCCGGAGGTTTGTCTCTTACGATCTTTACTACCATCTGTCATTTAAATACATTACCGCTCATAGAACCCAGTTATTTTTTTGATTTAACTAATTCTTCTACCACTGTTGCAATCAAGTCTTCAAGGGTTTTTTACATTTTTGTTTCCAGTTTTTCTCCCCGTTCATTAGTTTTCTGTTTTCACATTTCAGCAAATCTTGTGAGTTTTTGACTTATTGTGCTCATAGATTTTGAAATATCTACATTTTTTAATCCATCAATTTTTTGTAGAGAATCGTGCACTAATCTTTGGCCTATAAGAGATTCTTTCTTTAAATTTTGAACCAAATATCCTTAGTGACAGAAAATCTTTTCTCTGCTGTCGCATCGCCCGCTGTGTGAAATTATAGAAGCCACCTGTTTTAAGCTACCGTTTTCAATAATTTCCATCCAAAAATCATATACTGGAATAGTTTTTTTGTCTTATTTAGCGTAATCAGATTTGCCAGAATAATATCTCTAAAAGCCTTGTTTGCTTCTTCCAATGTAGTGCATCTGTTTGCACTCAACAAAATATTGAATGCTTCAGTCATCAGGTGCACGGACTATTCTGGATTGTTGCCTGTCTTATTGGGATTAGTTTAGTTAGTTAATTGGAATGTTAAGGAGTATTTTTCTAAAATTTCGAAACCGTAGTTTTTATAATCCTTGCGAAAGATCAACATGTCCTTATCTTTGACCCAAATGCATTTTTTCCAAGACGCTCTTGCAGCATACCCTAAATCGTTATCTTGTACTGTTTTGAGGTTGCAGAATAAACCATTAGCACCTTTTTTGGAAAATATCTATTCTATACTCGTAAATGGGAGTGCTTTGAAGAATTTCGCCTGCAACGAACCTCCTCCAGAACCGAAATCAGGTCTTTATAAAGAAATTGAGTTAGAGGCTAATCATTTTGAAAATTTTCAAGAAATGGCTCTAGTTCTCCGTATAAGGACTGAAGAAATTCAGTTCAGCCAACAGTAGTTTATTATCAACGGATTTTTCCACGGTTTGAAAAATTCAAATGATGGCTTATGATTCGTATTTTGAAGAGAAGGTATAAATTTTTTCAAGATCGGATACAGTGACTGATTCCTTTTTGATTATATTCTTGTTTCCTTCTTGACTTTTATTTTTCCGTAGGTTTACAGCTGCCAGCTGGAGTTCAACCACAGACCTCAACCGGTACACGTTAAATTCAACTCCAGCAACTGGGCTGCAACCATCCCGGCTTTCCATGGTTAAGTTTCACTCTTATCTTTAATATATAGAAATTTGAGTTGTTTTTAATTTATAATTGCTTTTCTTAGTTGTACTCTTTGGATACACAGTTCTAGCGAATGTAATTTTTTTTTTAAATAAATTTATTTGTTACTGTTCATAACAAAAAATATTAATTTGGATGATCGTGTCCGAGGATGGTTGTTTGTTTTGTTTTGTTTCAACGTCGTTCGTTAAAAAACTTAGTGGCGTATAATTTAATATTAACTGTTCACCCCATATAAGTACCACTTATTTATATACTTTAAATAAGGCCAAATACAATTTGCTAAGAAAGAGTCTCCAGCCGGAGAAGTAATGTTACAATTGTATTAATGATAAATAATATCGTAACAATTGTAAATTTTTCCATCAAACTCAGAAATATTCACCACCACATACCTCGTAAAATTTGCAACTCCGTGATCTAAAAGTATAAACGTCCATTAAAGATAAGATGATATTGTTAATATGCGTTCTTTTATCTGCGAACATTGTGTTACAAAAATGTCGTCAGTCAATAGGTCTTTCAAATCTGCAAATTAAGTATACATTATTCTCCCACTCACAGAATTCTAGTTCATGGACAAGTTTTAAAATTAGTCTTGTCTGGTTTGAATATATTCAATATATGTCCATAAGATTCAAATGACGCAAATGACCAAAAAATTACAATGACTATCCCAAACATAGAAATAAAGTAGAAACATGTTTTTATTATCAGTTTCAACTACAGTTTTTGCTGGAAACTATATAACATTACCAAATACGGTTCACGACCATAAATCCCAAGCATATGGTCCAATGCTTCCTCCCGTTCATGGTTTTGTCTTATATAATTCCGAATTATTTATTCAAAAAATGTATATGAATTACCATATAATAATATACACAAAACCAGTTTCTGTTATTTAAGCAGATATTTTTATTTTGTTAATAAAGAAATTTTTAGGTGAAACTTGAATATAATAATAAGAAATATGGAAAAAGTATAAATATTATTTTATAATTATAATATATACTATAATATATACAACAAATATTCACGGAGAACATATTGAGAAAGAAATGAAGAATGTACTAGGCTTATAAATTTCGCTATACCGAAAATTTTTTTATATTCAATAACAAAGGAGAAACCAAAAAACAGAGAGGAAATTTTACGACGTAATCCTTTATACCCAGTCTTAGATTTCTAAAAACAGGTTTTATATAAAGAAATAGATGAAGTATCAAAAACAATTTTTAGCCCTTTCAATAACTTTTTTAATATTGGTGGCGCTAATTTATATCATTTTAAATGAGTGCCACAATTCGAAAATTGACGTGACATCTAAATGAGTCGGATCACTGAATGGAAAAAAAGGACACAGCAGAGTTGACTGAGTTCCGTGGATTATTATTAACTGAATTATAAAAAAAATCTTTTGTATAAATATAAGGAAATGAAGATCATATTGAATAACTGTAAAAATTCAAATTGGATATAGTGGTATATATATAAACCGAACACCAATCAAAACAGCTCAATTTAAGCCCGAGAAGAAGTATCAAGGAAGGACTGAGATAGTTCCATCAAGTACAAAATATGACTGAAGAGTTATTTGAAGGTATGAAAATGTTTACAATATTTGGAGTAGTAGCAATCAATAGAATCGTCAAAAATGAGGAAAAGACAATGATGACACTGGGAAAAAAAGGTTTTATCTGTTGCATTGTTACAATGTAAGTCGATAGAAACAATGGAGAGATTCTACATATTACAAATACTGAATCTACTGTTATCATTTTTTATAAACTTACTTGAAAAACTCCTGAATAGTTTCACTTAACAGGTTAATCTTAGTGAATACTTTAGTTTTGTCCTAGGTATCATCTTTTGCAAAGGAAATACCAATTTGATAATGAATTAATGGTTAATCTAAATTGACGAGGCAAATCCAACAAAAGTTGTTCGCGCCCGAAGCACTTCGAAGCAAATGTTCGCCTGTTTTTTCGGAATAACTGGCCCTACCGTTCCATTAGACCAAACGTAGAACGTTCAATTTTGAATATAATAACAGCAACGGAAGTGCTGTAAATCAGGAAAATCAATCGCAGAAGACGAATCATTCTCCACCACGACAATGCGAGCTCTCACATATCAGTTCAAACAAAAAGGTTTTTGAATAGTCAGAAGCATCCAATGACAGGTCTTTTTTGACTGTCAAGTATGCCTTCTTATGCCCGCTGATAAAAAATAAATTCCGAGGTCAACATTTTTTTTGCCTATCTCAAAATTTATGCAGCAACTCTCATATTAGTAAAATCAATAACATTACAAACTGCCCGACTTGTGCATTGTGCCAAATGTTTTCTCACTACTGTTTGTTACATAATACTTGACATATTTTATTGAATACTCAGAACGGTTTCAATATATTGCGAATAATGGAATATAAATAATAGGCAATTGATTTCTTTTTACATAAGTTTGCTTAAAGCTCTCCAATTTTTTATCTAAAAATCAGTAGGTAATAACTATGTATGAAGTAGGTCATAATTTCAAGTAGTTAGATCATTTGTGTGATCTTAGTTTTTGAAGATAAAACAACACAACTTACTTTGTACTTATAGTGGGTGTGGTGACCTTAAGAAATTGTTGAAATATATGTATAATTTTTTCTTCTGATATCTATCGATAAAAATATGACGTTGAATGGAATGGCGAATGACTGGTGCATTTTCTATAAACGATTAATAATCGTATTGTGCTTAGAGGCGTAAGCACATTGCCAAACAACATGTGCTTATTTCATTGTTATATTCTACTGTGTCATTGAATATACTTCATATGCTCGATTTTATGGATTTCGAGTTTCATGTTTATATCCATTAATTTTTAAATTTGTAAAAACTATATGATTCATTATACTTTTGAGAACAAGGGGATAACATTGTACAACTCCTCACCATTATCTGAAATTGCCTTAATTTTAGTATTCCAGTGTGTGACGTTCCAAAACTCAATAAATCCTAGATTGTTTAATGCTGAATACTGTAAAATAAGGTGATAGTATATGTAGTATATGTTAAATTAAAAATGAAGCTCCGTTGAGTATTTTCATCCAATCCTGTTCTATACAAATCGATTATCGAGAATTATCCAAAATTGTGCGGACCAATTGTGACTTAATGCAAGCAAACCTTTACTGTTTATTTTCTTCTCATCGTGGGAATAATTAATTTTGTATATATATATATATATATATATATATATATATAATATCTATTTACACCTATTATTTCGAATTTCATGATCGAAATGTTGGCTTGCCCTTCTTCAAAGGAGAAAACAGCTACTTTCCTGGCTAATACCACGAAAAATATTGAATTACATCTCCTCCGAAGAACGTGATTCCATCGACAACTCGCCGGCAGCCCTAATTACAAGGAGGGTCGTAACGACCTCTCGTTCGGAGTCTCTAATCCGAACTGATGACACAGCCAGCCGACGCTGCTACTTGATTCATGTGGTTAAAAACTCTTCAGTAGACGTCTTCTGGCGACATCTTCACTGAGTGTGAAGTGATGGACCCACGTTTCAGCCATGGTTATGAAACGGCCAAAAATTCTGCTAACACTCGATGGAAACATCTTCACGACGCTGTTTTGTTCAACTGTGAGCAAATGCGACACCCTAACCTAGTTACTATGCAAAATACTGCACTTTTTGAAATGCCTACTATGTTTGCTAGCTCGCGCACTTTCTACTCAATATTTTACTGTCGATAACGATGGAGGAGTCTCACCAAAGTAGAATCTAGTTCAGCTTTTCTATTGGTTGGGTTAACGCCTTTCAAGTAGAAGTATTGTATCACATAACGATGATCTATTCTTTCCATGTTTACAAATTCACTGAAAATGTTCACTAGTGATGGCTGCCAAACAAATACTAAGCAACGTGGCGTCTTCATACTTGAAACATGTGCTGTATACTTTCTAATACAGAGGTATTTTTCAAGCATCTCTAGGTCAGACCATCCTCGTAGTTCCTTATACGACTTTTTTCTAAGATGAAAATTTAGAGAATGTGATGTAGTTGAATTAACAAGATTGAACAGAAAATCAAACATTAAATTTAACATGAACTGGGAATATTAAGGACAGATAGAGGTATAAAATTCTATCTTTTATGTAAAAACACTTACAACAAAAGTAAAACCTTAACTAACACCTTACATTTCATCAAGCGTCATTTAAATATTGCTTTGTGACCTCGATAATTTGATGTTTTCCAAAAAAAATAAACGTGTTCTTGATTTCAGGTCTCTTCTGTTTTAAAATTAGTTTTTTAATAATGTTTGAAAGAAAGATAAAATTTGAAGTTTTTACTTTTTTTAAGTATAGGTTCACATTCATAATAACGAAAAAGCTATAAATGATAAAAAAGACCTAAATAATTTAAGTAAAATTTGTAGCTCTATTTTGTAAATTCTAAAAAAACTATAAATAATTCATTCGATTAAGTACTGCTACATATTTGAGATGTAAGGACTGAGTAAAAATTAATTTGTCTTGTTAGAACAAATTTCTATTTTGATGTTCATGATGTAGGTGATCTAATGATTAATGTAAATAAATAAATTGTTAGTGTCAATATCATATTTTGATAAAGACTTAAAGAAAAGTAGAAACGTCAACTTTATCTTTCTTCCAAAAATTATTAAAAAAAACAGAAGAGACATAAAATCAAGAACATTTAGAAGCATTAATTCTTGGAAAAAGTCCAAGAAATAAGAAATTAAAGAAATTTATACGTATATACATATATACATATACTATATTGTTGACATTATTTCATTATTTTAATTTGGAATGAACTTTTGATTTACTCAATTTAGAGTAATGTCAAGAGTGCATGGTGCCTCTTTAGGCGTTAATAGGGTCTAATTGTTTATATAACGCTTTCGCATTTCAGTTCCCACAGATCGTTACATGTTATTACTAAATAAAACTTAATAATTATACTGTTTTCATTTGATGATTATGTGCTAAGTTGAATGGTGTTTTTATCAACTCTTGTATATTTTAATTTCAACCTGTTGCTTTTGCATCATTGGAAAACCTTTTCATGCACAGTGGGAAATAAATCTAATCGCGGCTATAAAATCTGCATTCCCTTCAGCCATGATTATGCAATGAACATACCAGACGGATCTAACGGTATTTCAAAAATACAGGAAGAGATCGATAACTAAAAATACACATGTAAAAGTAATAATGATTTTGAAACATTATACAGGCAGTTGAATAGAAATGGGGATACGCTAGACATTTGTTGCTTGGAAAAAAAACCTTTTAAAAAACTAAGGTTTAAGCAGTATTGTGAACATATGATTTATTGAAAAGGAGTGTGTACTTAATTTTGAAAAATTATGAAGATTTACCCAAGATGAGTAATATCTTCATTATGTAAAAGTTGAACGGTGTAGTTTATCTTGGTATAGGTGTTCAATGAAAACTCAATTTATGACCACTTTCTTTTATGCTAGTCTCATCTACAAATCTCTAGGTGGTCATAAAAAAAACGAAGATAAAGTGGGTGTTGAAATTTATCTCTATAAACGGTAATGACGGTGGCAAGCGTGGAAATTTGATTTATAAAAGGATATATAAGATAAAAATTATAAATTGCTTCATAAGGCTCACAAAAATTGCTGAAATTATAACCTCAACTCAAGGATTATATAGATATATTTTTGATATGGCCCACAAATTACACTGCTACTATATAAACAGTCGAAGGTAAATTCTTCCAAGATGTCAGAGGTTCCATAATTCTCTCTTGATAAAACCATATTAGGGATTTTTTACAGAACAGAATTTTTCCGATATTTTGGTTTTAAGGCAACCAATTTTTTATTTTTTAGTTAAAACTTAAGTTTTGTTAGAAGCCATAATTATAATTAGACAATCGATTCATATGAAAACTCAATAAATTGAATTAAAATAACTAAAAAATGTTTTTTTATCCTCCCTATATACGCATTTTGTCACTGTAAGTAGCGTAATAGTTACCAAAAAGGAATCGATTGCCCTTGACGACGGGTTGTATGTTAACTTGACAATGGGATATAAGTGAACTTACCACCCTCGTGTGGTAATAATTTAAACCCTATAAAACTTTTATCTAATTTACCCTATATTCATTAAGTTTCAACTACAAACGTTCATTATATTGATTTTCATATGATTTTGGAAATAAAGTTTTCTAACATCTATCTGTTAAACACATTTCAACCTTGTCAAAGAATATATTTTGGTATTTCCTAAAATAAAGAAAAAAAGGTTTTTGAACTACAGGTCATAAAACCAGGTATATGTTTATGTATAGAGTTGGTGATAAAATCCAAAAATGTATTGAGGTTATGAAATAGTGAAATAGGTAGTTCAGTTTTCTCCGAGTATTAACGTTGTAAGGACATACCTCTGAAACTCCAAGAGAAATAAAATAATCTTCCAATTGATAACGTATTTAGTTTTATTTATAAATACACCGTTATCTTATCCATAACCCCAACATGTATAAAATTTTATTTGCAACTCCCTCGATTTTCCTGGCAGCAACGACAGGCAAGTATACTTTCCCGATTCTTCTATATCTATTTGCAAGTTACACAAATCACTAATATCTCTGAATTCCTGATACCAAACTACCATGATATTGTGCTATTGTTGATAAAATACAAATGCTTAAGATACTATAGAAATCGGTCAAAGCTATCCACAGTTTCAGGCGAAAAGTGATGAATTAAATTAATAATAATCTTAGAATAAATTATAGGGGAAGGAGAAAAAATCACATGTGTTTAACGGTAAGTGTATTTTTAAAAGTCCCGAAATTTATTGCCAGTACCCGCTATAGTTCGAGCACAAAATCTTTGTCGGGTGGTAATTGTTATTTACTTAGTGTACAAATAACTATTATTAATTTCTTTACGCGATACTTACAATCACACAAACATCGTGTTATTTACATGAAAATACCATAAGAAGAAATTTATAGGTCGACATCTTAAACAAGTTATTTGATAATAAGAAACGTGAAGAATAGATACAATGTATACATTGGGTAAAAAAATTAGAAATCAACTCTTCGTGCACGAGGATTACTCCAACTAATTTTGAACCAAATTCGAAGTGATTTTGAATAGAATGTAGACGATTTTGATATCAGTGACTATTAAAGCTGAAGTATTGTCAGAGCTTTTCAATTAATGTTCATAAGTTATGTATTCATAAAGTGACTGTTGAATAAAGTTATATGCTTTTATTTCCTCCTACTCAACATCAGTTTCTGTACTATTTGCGTAAATTAACATTGTGACATATCTTTCCTTCGAATGCAAAAATTATAATATATTTATGATATTTAAGTTACTCTCATTGTATTTAGAATATACTTCTACACTTATACAGTACCAGATGCAATAACACTCACGATCACACCTCAATCCACTAAAGCCACCATATTCATACAATTTAATTCAAAATTGTTCAAATTTGTCACACGTCTTCAAATTCAAATGTTTGATTCTGAACTGAATAAATTAGTTCCAGAATCACATTCACTAAATAAACAATAAGGGATACATCGTCAATGTCTAACTAACTTTGATAATCATTTTTGACCTCATAGTAAAATAGTGTGGATAAATTGTTGATATTAGAATTTAACAAAATATATCAGTTTGTGTTGTGATACTTAATTTTATTATTCAATTTTTTTGCTGATACAATTGGACATGATTCGAAAATAACAAGATCCAAACCGAACAGAATAACATGAAAATATCACTGATGTGAATATGTCACATCTTACATTGCCACCAAAAAGTTTGACATTTTTAATGTTGAACGTCCTCAGAACCTGTTGTCATACGAGTGCTATTTGATTGGAATTTTGGTCAAAAAATGAAATTAAATACCAACATTTTCGTGCGATGACTTTCGAGGTGAATTAAACCAACAGCAATCAACTCGTTTCGACTTTTGGTGATGAAACACGCACTTCGCTACATGATGAATTTCGTGAAGATCGTCCAAAGGCGGCTGTCGTGCCAGAAAACATCTATGCTGTGCGCAAACTGATATTGCAAGATTGTCATGTGACACACCGTGAGATTGAGGCATATTTGAGCATTAGTTCCACAAGATTATTTCGCGTTGGATACCCCATAATTTGACAATCGCGCAAAAAAAGCTCGTGTCGTTTGGTGCAAAGACAGGCGAGGAACTATGGATGTATTTATATAAACCTGAAACTAAACAACAATCGACTTTTAAGACGAGCCAAATCCAACAAAAGTTATTGGAGCACTCCTAATCAAATGTTCGCCTGTTTTTCCAAAATAATTGGAAATATCGTCACCGTTTCGTTAGAGCAACATAGAACAATCAATTCCAGATGGTACACTAGCACCATCAAGATAATGCTTGATTGGCAACCAATGATTTCTTCTTATCGCCGCATATCAAAAATGCGAGATTAACGTTTTTCTACACATGAAGAAGCGACTGATGCGTTCAAATCGCATGTTTTGGAGGTACGTCCATCAAAATAGAAAAAATGCTTCGAAGATTGGTTCAAGCACATACAAAAGTGTATTGATCTTAATGAAGAATATTTTGAAATACAGTAAAGCCATATCCAATGATAAATATTTGCTTTCATTCACCTATCTCTAAAGTAGGAACCCTAGTAAAGTGTTTACCAATTGTCAACTATAGTAAATTTCGGTTGATATTGATAAATGAGAATAAAAACTTGTGAAACCTTTCTTTGTTTCTAATAATAATTACCTAAATAGGAACTCTGATAATGAAAGTAGTTATAAAAAAACACAAGTTTTTTTATTTATAATTTAGAATAATATAAATTATAATAGAAAAGTTCCATTATTGAAAGAACGTTCTGTAATATAGAGTATTTTTTAATATTTCCCTAGTTAGTTCCGTAGCAAAAGTAGGTGGTGACAAAATTCGACAAAATAAAGTGTACAGAAGTGCTAGCTCGTTTACACCTAGTTTCTTTTGGAAGTGTCCTAGTAGTATCAACAAAAGGATATTTCGAGGCGAACAGGAATAGTGTCCTGCTCAACAGAAACGGATTAACAACCTAATAAAAACAAGAGATATTTGAAAAGCATGTATCAATTTGTAATGATTTTCAGCAAATGGAAAATAACACTCACTGATAATGGGTGATGCAAGAAAAAACATGAAATTGTTATTATAAAAAACCCGTATATACATTTAGTAGGTGGGACTGGTCTCGAGATAAAAATTCCATTTCATCATTATTCAGAGACATTAGAACAAGTTTGGAAGCAGGAATATTGATTGAAAAATAAATTTTCAGAAACTACCTCCGATATCTACTACTATCAACTTCGCAATTTTATGACTCAAAGATATTTGACTATAATTGAGAACAATTTGTTTTCTGATATCCAAGCCATACATCCATTCTGACTATCTCAAGGAAGCGTTTTAATATCTATTATGTACTTAATGTACGCGGCAGAGTTACTTAACTCAAGATTCATAATAAGACCAAATGCTGACGACATTAGCATCTTATATAGATCCAGCAATAGCTTCTAGCATACACAATTTAATCAAAGCCAATGATTACAATTGATACACGTTAGATTTTCCTAACTTAGCTGTTATGCAAAAACAACGTATGGACTTATTGCATACGACTCTAAGGTACGGGCAGAAACGAGAATATCGGTATTTAGAGATATTCCAAAATGAAGTCAATCGTGCAATAGTTGAAGCAGCCTGTTCTATTCACCCGGTATCCTCCAAAGAAGCCATTGATTGAGACGAATACAGATAAAAAATGATGGTGGTAGCTAATCAGGTGAATGTTCCCTATATCAGTTTTGCTAAGGTTGAAAACCCTTTTTTTGAATATGAATGATAATCTTAAGTTTACTCATTTTCAAAATTTACAGAAATACAAAAAAATATATAAAATAAAACTAAAAGTTGATTCATTCAAGACAAGACAACTTCCATTCATAACAAACGGTTTTTGGCTAATAGCAGATTATTGATAACCTACTCTCAGAGTTAAAAAAAACTGTCTCTACCTATCTATTTATCGCAATGTTAGCTTAGTAGATTTAATAATTCACAGAGTCCACGCTCCAGAAAATAATTCATCTCCCAATCCCTACTCCTTAAAATACACTATTCAATGAAAAATGATAGACTTCCTTTTAAATACGAACATGAAACTTAAACGTAAATGATTGTCGCTGCAGACAATGTAGACAACCTGTTCCATATTTTTTTTTTCGCAAATCACAGGTATTTTCTTAAGCGACATATTTCCATTTACGTTGGTGGATTCTGTAGTTTTTCGACTTATTGCGAGGGTGTCAAATGTAAGCAGCAAAGGCGTTGTTACTTATATTAGTAGGTGGACTTAATAACATTTGCAATGAACACTTCTGTCAGATCTACGGCTTGTGCGACGAATTATAGACTTGATATTTAGATGGAGGTATAAAAATCGAGCGGCTTTATGAGATTTCATGTTGCCCTTAACCGGCAAATTAGCATTTTAGATGTCTCGTAAAGATTTCGATTCGAAAGGAACTTTCCTTAGTGCCTAGCCGTTTTAACCTTCGATTGTGTTTCACATTTCGGTTTTAAGTGGTACATATAGTTCGCACCTATTGCAAACAATTAAAATTTGTTCGACAAAGCAATTAATTTGATTTAATTTGATTATGCAAACTTACATCACATATATGAACATTTATTTCTTTAATTTCGTACATCTTAAAATAATCTTATACATTTTTGTTAATAAATAGTCCTAATTTTAGGCTTTGATTTAAAATAAGTTTTATATTAGAAAAGACCTAAAATCATGAAGATTTAGGCATACAGTAATTCGAAAATGAATACTGCCGTTCTTCATATGCCTTGACGAATATTGAATTACAACTCCTCTGAAGAGCGCGATGTCAATCGACCCTTTTGTCGATATTAACATCCCCAACGGCTCGCAATTGTAAGGAGAGATTGTAACTACTGTCTAGTTTCGACCTCATTACGTCTCATCAGAGCAATTAACAACCATCGTTCGGGCTTGAGACCCAAACTGAAGACAACGTCAAAGAGCGTCGCTATTTGGTACATGTAGTTAAACATATTTTCGGGGACTGACACAGAAACTGGCCTTCTCGATTGGTCATCATCTTCAATGGAAAATTCACCTCTTTTGAAACTCAATTTTTCACGGTCGCATACGAAGGAAATTGATCACCAAGGATATTATGGTAACGGAATATTTTGTTTATACATGGAACTGGTCTAGGCTAAATAGATATCAATACATCTTCGTAGAACAAAGTTCTATTTTGATTTTATTCTTATTTTGATGTTTATGATGTTTTTAGATGTTCTTGATTTTAGGACTCTTCTGTTTCAATATTAGTTTTTTCCAATAAGTTTTAAAGATTTTTTATAAGATATATATACGGAAATGTTTCCACGGTTAGGATTATGAACAAAAGACGACGTATCGGCTGCCACTTTGAAGCCATTACCTTAGAAGGGTGGGGATAGGGTCGTTATTCGTTCATCGGTAAAAAGTGATCCGATTCCGTGGTCTGAATCTGCGTACTCCACGCAAGGAATCACCTCTTTTCTTCGCTCCAATACCACCCGGCTAAAATAACATTTCCTCTAAAGCCCCCCAAGAAACCGGGGGAGCCCTGTTGGTCATTCCTAAGCTCTGACTCTCATGCCACTGCTGACAGCTTTTCGTTGTTTCGCGTGCTTTCTATCCTCGACCTCGTTACTGGTTCTCAACACCACAGGTATTACCACACTGCAATTATTTTATTCTGTTAAAATCTTTTTACAACTGAAATAATATAAAATAAAAATGCTGTCTTTAACTGTTTATAAAAAAAGGCTAGACTAGTTTATGTGTAAGAACGGCGATACCCGTCTCCTCGATGTTGTCAGAATGTGTACATTTTATGTTGAATAGTAAGATTTCATAACAAACATTAAGCAGTGAAACATATTGAGAAATAAACATGAATGATTATTTTTATAAATTTTTGAGTGGAAAATCCAGACATTGGTTCCACTTTTACTTAAAGATAAAGATAAAGTTGACGTTTAGTGGAGGAATTTATTCAAAAGTTACAAATATGGACATTGTTAGTTGGTATTTAGTGCTTACTGATAGTTATGAGACCTGTAAACAAATGAAATCATTTAAAATTTAAATGCTAAAAAATATTTTTATGCAGGCTTCATACACAATTGAAGGGCAATTATAATAAATTAATATATCATAGTTGTTGGAAATGTTATCGAAAAAAGGTTGAATGTTTTCTAAAAGTGTATCTGACATTGTACCTCCTCACCGTTCACTAAATATAACAGTTTATACTTGGACCAAGATTGTGCCACAGTTAATGAATTTTCAGGCATTTTAGTCCAAAGTATTTCCATGGAAAGATTTCTTAAATGCAGATGACATTTCTTCTAAAACATCTCTATCTGTTCAGAAGACAAAATTTTTAATTTAACCCGAGCCGAGTAAAGCGAAATACAAATCCTATATGCTAAATCTTTGAGTTTAATCTTAGTTTAGGCAAAGTAAGTAATACGGGATTACTCTTATTTTGATGTACGGTTCAACATACCATAAAATTGTTTTCAAAACATTATAAGTTGTTAAGTCAGTGTTATATTTAGTTTTCACATCGTTATTTTTTAAGCTTTTATAAGTCAAGGCCAGTTTGTTAAGCATTTCTTCTAGATCTAGTGTCGATCTTAATGATAGAAAATATATATACTTACACCACGTAAATGTAAAAAATTCAAAAAAAAATTATTGAATTAACTTTTATGAATTACGAATTAAATTAGGAAGAACATTTCTCATTTCTAAAAGTTTGAGAGGAAAAAGGCAACTAACAAGGATATAATGAAAAAGATTCATTAAACTTTTTAATGCTAGAGTTAAGTTATCCAAAACACCCCTCTTCACAGCGGCGCATCATCATCAATTACTTATTTATTATTATGAACTCTAACCTTGTTAAGTTATCGTTGCTATAAATTTTGAATATGTTTAGTCTGTCTGTAAATTTTATAGATTCCACTTCAACCCCATTGAAGTATCATCTTCAGTTAATTAATATTAATGTGATAATAATGAACCATAAATATATTTATCTAATTTTAAAATTATTATGGTATAAGATAAGAACTAATATATAAAGAAGCCTGTGAAACTATTATTTGGTCCATTTAACTGATATCCGTCTAGTACGCCAGTCAGATTTATGTAATCATTTATAACTTTAAATTCTTAGTCCATTTAATTTGATATTCGTCTAGTACGTTAGTCAAATTAGTGTAACTAATTGTAACTTTAAATTATTAAATCCTCAGTTTGCTAAATAAATTGTTTTTAAAAAAGCAAGTTGGTGAATTGTTCCTGAAACATATGCAAGTCGTCGTCAGTTTCAACTGTTTACCTTAGATCCGAACTACATCCAATTGGCAGGTAGATTCGCAACACAGAAGAAAACAGTAAGTGATACTTTCCTTTCTAACCCTTTATTTTTGTAAAATTGTATTTATATATATCGAAAAATAATTTTTTTCTACTTTTCCAAAAATTACTTTCGTGTCTCGCAGTAAAATTTGATTAGGTTTGAATGTGAAATATCGAATCATTAATAGATACATTGTCTAAATTAAATATGAAAAATGAGTATTACAGTAGCTAATGACATTGCACATACTCTAAAATCTTTTTCCGGTCGCAGTGAACATTTAGAATACTTTATAAATAGTGTAGATACAGTTTATAATAGGTATGCTACAAATTAAACAGACGAAAGTCTAAAAAAGTTTGTATTTGCATCTATAACTTGCAAATTAGTAGATGAAGCCGGTTATTTTTTAAATTTAGACCCGATTTAAAAAACATGGGTAGATATAAGAAACGCACTTAGTCAAAAATTTGGCGATAAAACAGATAGAAATGTACTTTTGCAACAACTTAATTTTTTGTGCAGAAATAAAAACGAAACAGTACTAGAATTTATTGATAGATTAAAAATTTTATTATCTAGACTTTCTATAATACAGGCCGATAATACGTTAGCACTCCAAACCAAAATTGCTTTAATGGAGCAAGCCGAATCAACAGACCTTACTGTTTTGCTGGCAAATGTATATAGCGAGCTCCGTAAAATTTTAATGATCCATAACCCCAAAAGTCTAGAAGACGCAAACAGTGTCTTGTTTTCAATCACAGTTTGATTGAACAACAAAATACTTCACGTTCTCATATTAATAAGCCTTTTGCACATCAAACAAATATAAAACCAAAGATTATGCATCAACAACCCAGGGAACATACATCACATCCTTCTCATTACTATCCCCGCATTCAATTGCAAACAAACCCAATTATTTCAGTCAACCAAACCACAATACTAATCTAGAAACACCTTTAAGATTCTCAAGCCAACCAATAAATATTCAGTCAAGACCCGTAACCCAGCATTTCCTTACAAATCAACAAGTTTTCGGAAAACCAAAAAATGTATTTTCTCCAGAAAATTCGCATTAACCCACTAGTAAACCTGTACCAAGGTCTACAACTAGTAGAATACCTTTTCTTCAGACAAAAAACTTCCCTAGACAAAATCGATTTTTCGCTAACCCCCGTAAACATCAATTTACATCTACTGAAATAACCAATGTCAACGATGGACACAACTTAGAAGAAAACTCTTATGAAAATTCTGATTCTGATCCGAATCCTTATTTTCCAGAGGATAATTACAATTACCAATATTTCGATAACTCAAACGAAATACCGAATGATAATTCCGACCTTAACTATAACGAAAATTTTCCTATACCAGTCTCAGAAACAAATCAGAATCAAACATAAATAGCTTTCAAATGAATACATTACCTTACATTTAAATATCAAACCCACCTATAAAATTACTTATAGATACCGGATGCCACAGTTCCATCTTACGACAATATATAGCTGAACAAAATTTCCCAAATAAAATATTTCACTCGAACCATACCTTAATAACATGTACCGGTAATACAAAAACAAAAAACAAAGCAAAAATACCCTTGCTAAAAGAATTTAATTTACTAGAAGAACTTGAATTCATTCTTCATAATTTCCACGACTATTTTGAAGGAATCTTAGGATTACGCGATTTAAGAAAATTAAAACTTAATATAGACAAACAATGGTTATTTAATTAGCCCTACTATCAGAATACCTCTTTACTATAGAAAAGATTTTAACAAAAAATTGAAATTCCCGCTCTCAATCAATCAATTTCACTTCTTTATTACAATAATACAGAGTTGTCAGGGCCGGATTAAGATTTATAAGGCCCGAGGCTAAAATAATGACGTGGCCACCTTAAGGTATTCGAAAACCCGGAAAAATTCACAAAATAATATCAATACGTTAGATTTGTGGTATCAACACATCAAAAAATACAGAATGATTTCCAAATGATGGAGCCCTCTTGGACCTGGGGCCCGGGCCTATAGCCCCCCCAAGCCCCTAGCTTAATCCGGCCCTGAGAGTTAAGATTTGTTCTACAGGGTATTTAAAAAATTATAACCAACCAAAATATTCAAATAATACTAAGAATTCGGGAAAATTATTTATTTCGTGGGTATTCATTGAATCTGATAAATAATGAGTCAATATACTATGGTTTCGGTTTTTCCAAATAAATCATCCTGTATTTCATATCAGTCCCCAAAATTATTAGTATTGATTTTTCTGTGCAAAACAATGATTATATACCTATATCTAACCATTCAACAATTAATCATTTAACAATTAATTATGAGTTGGCTATAATTTTTTTGTTAAAAACTGTTATTTGAAAATGACGTGTCAGCAGGTTTGGAAAATTTCTTGGTGTTGCGAAGAATTTGAACTAGGTCAAAAATGAAAGGCGGCATCCTACAAAAGCAAGCTTGCAGATATTGATTCAGCAGTTCAATGGCATGGCATCAGTTAATTATGAAAAGCATGAACGATTAAAAACTTCTGTGACAGAAGAAAATGGAATTAATATTTTGCTGGCAGTTACTAAAAATCAACAACACAAGTATAAAGAGTATTTCCAGCGAACAAGAATTGAGCTAATACGGTGTACAAAGAATCCTTGACAAAAACAAAAAAGGTAATCAACAGAGAGACTTTTCGACTATGTTCTATTTGGTGATAAAGCCACGTTTAAAAAAATGGTTGTATTACCATCATTCATCAACCAATCCATATCACATAGTGAACCACAGTCAAAGTAGATGGTAATTGAATGTGTGGGGAGGTATTGATGGTGAATATTTTTCTGGAGTCACATTAAAAATGAAGTATACGAAATACCTCCAACATCAAGGGAATGAATTTCAGAAAGTTTCTATAGAAATACGTAACGTAACTCTTTCAGTTATCGCTTTCCAGCAAGCAAATATGTCTTTGGAGGTCATTTCTAACAACACCTATTGTAATAATCAAGACGTCTAAATATATTGTAGTAAATAGAATAGTTTTTTATTGTTTAGCTCTTGTAATTTATTTATAATATACTCGTTATTTCTTTGTGTTTGCAATTTAACTTTTACAGTACCAAACAGCAATGATAAAATGCCAATTTTTTTACAAATCAATTATAGTCAACTCACAATTAATTGTTAAATTATTAGAGATAGATATATAATAATTGTTTTTCAGAGAAAAATCAAAATATCTCAGGAGCAAATAATTTTAGGTGTAGCTTGATGAAAAAAGATGTTGGTAGTAATTTTAGATACTCTCATAAAATTTAAAATTTTGAAATTGAAAACTGAGAAAATAATGTACTAGTAGTTTGATTCACCCTGTATCAATGAATAGTAACTAAATAAATCATTTTCCAGAATTTTGAGTACTATTCGAATGCAATAGATCTTCATTCTATACTTTCTTTTGTATTGAACTTTTTTCGATTTTATGGTAAATTGGTTACAACTTTTTAAATACTCCGTAGAATACATCACAACTCTATATTATTGTAATGAGGAAGTCAAACTGAGGACAAAGGACAAAGGAGACACTGAACTTATCACACTAATCAATCACTCTGTATAAACATTTTGGTTACACAAATTACACAACTGGTTTCTCACGTATTCCCAACAATTTTGTTGTTATAAGGCATAAAAAATTTAAGAGAAGTTTCAGTTTTCATATATATGTATCAGAAAGGAGTACCTCTAGGACTATATGAATTCAGTTTTTTTTGTTAACAGATTTTAACAATTGGTTCTAAGTGCACAAAATTATTGTCTTGATAATATCAATTCAACTAATTATGCCGCTCTATTTATATAAAAAAAATGAAAAGTTATTGTATAGACGGAAGTAAGTACTTCTTTGTAATAGTATCTCGAGGAACATATAAAATAGCTTTTATTACTGAAACCAATTTTTTAATTTCTTCTAGTGTTAATAATCTATTGTTAGATTGCAACGTAGAATATATGTAATCTTGATACCATTTACAATGAAGTAGCTATTAAATTATTACTGTTATGCTTTTTTTATATTCAATTTATGAAGGCGTTTCTGCATAATAATTTTCAAGTTCGGTTATACACCTTTGGCGATAAAACTGTTTCAAATTATTCGCGGTAAGCTACAAGAAAATCCAGTTGGAATTAATAAGGTCAATCGAACAGTAGCTTCTTTTAATATGGCAGAAATTATGTTCGTACCAAATATCTTTGAAACTGAAGTGTGTGAATGAATAGCTGAATTTAAAGTCTACGAAGGTTAGGACAGAAGAGATTGGGAAAGATAGAAAAAAATTGAGATATTTGTGAGTACAAATGAATGTTTACATTTTCATTTGCATGTATATCGTGGTATAGGTATACGAAGTTTTCCCCAAAGTATAATATCACCGCAACAAAACTGACTCACCTCTGTGTGTCATAGGCGACACAGTTTGGGAATTGTGCAGTTATCAATTGGACGTGTGCATGTGTTTACAGTGTATTTTTTCGTACGTCGCTCTTGGTTATTATAAATTTGTATTTGTATGGATTTATGCTCTAATCAGGCAAAACAAATTTTAAGGAAGATTTCTGCAGTATACGAGGTCTTAATACGGATATAAATGCTGTACAACATCTGCAGTCGAAGAGACCTCATAGATAATTGAACAACTAATGAAAAACCCTTTCTTTTTAAACATAAAATCTTTATAGCTCAAAATTTGGTTTTCTACCTAATAAATGAAGTAATGGCGCTATGTTCTCAGTTCTCAATCAAATATATACCTCACTGAACAATTTTATACGGATTCGGTTTTATGTGATTTTGTTACAGCCTTCGATTGATCATGATTAACAAACTAGAGTATTATGGCATCCGAAGTGTTCCTTAAAATAAATAGTATCTTACCTTGAATGCCGAAAACAATTGGTACGAGTTAATGATGAAGTTTCAAGTAAATTACCAGTTGGCAGTGGTGTACCTCAGTTTTGTCTCCAGTTTATTTTTGTGGTATTCGTTAATGTTGTCACAGACTTATGAATTTATGGTAAATTTACTTTAATCGCGAATGATTCTAGGGTAACTTGGAGTTGACCACATATACAAACTTTACATGCTACCATGGGTAAAGATCTCATTACTATCAAGTCCTGGTCTGACACAAACGATCTCTGTTTAAACACTGAGAATACTTTAGTGTCATCCTATAAAGGTGCTTTAAAACCTCTAAAACTTAACAATAACTTTATACGATTATCAAATTTAATCAAGGTGGTCTACATGTACAAAACTTGACAAAAAACTATTCTCTGCTTATTTTGCCATTAAATCTGTGTCCGAAAAGCTCGATTCTCGTAGTGCTTGAACAACTTGTTGTAAAAAAAAGAGCTTTTCGTTATATTTATGGTTTAAGTAGTAGAACGCATTGTCAATTGTATTTTAAGAAACAAAAAATTTTAACTCTCCCCTCTGTTTTTATTTTAGAATCTGGTTGTTTGGTTCATGAACACTTTCACAAATCAACTCAGTCTACCCTACTAGAAGAAATTTGGACATTTACTAACTATACCCACTTCTGATCGGGTAAAAAATTCCATCATGTACCATGTCAAAAAAATATTCAATCAGCATTTCTGCTTGAGAGATCTTATTATTCTGTGGAAGAAATCTACAATTTACTATGGACTTAAAAAGACTGGCATAATCTAATTTAGTTTGAAGTAAGATATTATATGTATTATAATTACTCTTTTCCTCTCTCTCCCTCTCTCATCTTCTGGATCTAACAGAAACAAAGGTGAATTCAATAACCAGTTTCACCTTGTATATGCTAGATACGAGATACACACTCGATTCAGATGTGATTTTGGTATTATAGATCTGTCGAATGGAACCATCTAAAGAATATTATTTTCATGGTTCCTTGTAATAATGTTTCGTTTGTTGTCTCGAGAAATACCGACAATATACGATATAATGGAAGAGTGAGAAAAAAACTTCTCAATAGCCCAAATGGATCAAGGTCTTTCTGGTTTTAACAAAAGCAGTCAGCCAAAACTTTTGTAAGTCAAAAATTATACCGTTGACTAGGGAAAATGGGTCAATCGCAGTGACAACAAAGGAGAAGGCGGACTTATTGGGTCGCATATTTACTTTAAATTCAATTATTGATTCGCTGGGAAAACTACCATCCAGCCTGCCAGAGTTGGTACATCTATGCCAGAAAGGGAATTTCGACACCGAGGTCTGGCAAAACTACTTGAGGTTTGAGCGTCAATAAAGCGATTGGCCCAGATGGAATACCACCAATCGTATTGAAGAATTGCGCAGCTAAAATAACAAGTCTGCTATGCAAACTGTTTCCTATGTTATATAAAAGAGGTCTTTTCCTTGCAGATTGGAAAATTGCTTGAGTTCAACCCATACTAAAAAAAGGTAAAAAGACGATTCCCAATAACTATCATGGATTGCTTTAGTCCCAACCACTACCAAGGTCATGGAGAAAGTCGTTAACTAGCAAATATTGAGATATCTTGAGTCTGCTAAAATCATCAGCGACTATCAATAAAGCTCCGATAAACATGGAGCAACCGGGAACATCCTGGCCTAAGCCTAAATATGGGGAATTCAGAGCAATCGCACTTGACGTATCGAAGGCTTTTGACAGGGTTTGGCATGACAAAAAGAAAAGAAAATGGTCAAATCACTCTCCGAAAATCTCCAGTTTCAACTAATCAGAATAGTTGCAGCAGAACGTGATGCACATCAAGGTAGGTTCAGAACTTTTGTTACAAACCTTGTATGTTGACACAGGTGAAATTTTATATTTATTTTTCCTGAACTTAACTTGAAATGATCCAAAAAGCGAACAAAACAATTAACATTCATTATAAATTACTTTATAACCCTATCAATATACCTAATTGTGAAAAGAGGCACCTTTTCTATATTTCAATTTACTAAATAATTCAACTAAAAGTTTTTTTTGTCAATCAGAGGGACATATGACATTAAGGCTACTTAAATCATTAGAGTTAAAAGATTTTTTAAAAGTTTTCGATCCACTAATTTTAAGATAAGTAATTAGATGTTTACTTTATTAATTTTTAAAAGGAATTTTAATTGGTTTGAAAGGTAAATTTTATGCTTCTAAGCTGCTTTAGTTGATACGATTATTTTTTTAATACATTAAGAAAATGGATGAAAATGAATGTTCAACTAATTTAACTAAGTAATTGAAATCAAATAATTTTGTATTTTGAACTTATCACCTTTTCAAATAATCGTTCTTCACACACAAAATGTGGAATTCTTAAGATTTATTATTATAATTTATGTGAACAGCAATTATTTTTCAATTTTATAGTCAATTCTAAGAAATACTGTTCGACTCGATCCATTTTTGCCAGTAAACATTCGATTTTTCAAAACTTGTTGCAGGTGCTTTAATTTTAGCATATAGGTTATATTAGCGAGAGTTTTGTTGTGATAGAAATGTGTAACTAATCCAGTTCTTAATTCTTCTTTAGATGGTGCCACTGGGTGGAGTTGAGTATTTAATTAGAGGTTAGAATATTTCCAGGTAATGCTCGGATATGAGGATAGACATTACGGAATACAATCAAGCACAGGCTGCAGATCTCTACTGAAAAATATTATGTTTATAAATTTGGAAAAATAAGGATTTTTTTACAAAATCGTTTTTAACTCACTTAACCGCTCTGCCCGATTTTTCGGTTGTGACAAACCACCTTGATTTTTATTTATTTTATTTTAAACTTTTGAACTAATTAGCTTTCATGTTACGAGCACGATAAGAGCGGAAACCTTTAAATAAATTAGGTGAGAATGCTGAACAATAACTACCTTTTCTGGACACCAATTTATTAGAAACAAAGACAATAAAATTTTAGACGAGCGATAAGTTATAAGAGATATATTAATAATCATTCATATAACCCACGTAAGTAGTAATCGAAATTTCTAATTCAATATTTCATGAAAAGTACATAAAAATAATGTATAAAATTTTTTATGGAAACTCATATTCTTCATATTTTTTGAAACTAATTCTAAATATTACAACTTATAGTGACTTTGGCATCATACAAAACTTACCGTCAAATACTAATACTGATTCTATTAATATTACCTTACCTATTCATACACCTCTAGCATATGTAAAATTATTTACTCCCTAACTTTTCAGAATATATAAACTACATAATATTAATAAAACGTACAGACAAACCTTACAATCCGTACTAAAATCAAACATCAACTAATAAATTAACTATGAAATTAGTTTATGAAATTCCTTGTTTAAATTGGATGAAATATAAATTGGTCAGTCTAAGAGGTCACTCACCAATCGGATAACATCTCATAGAAGGGATAGAAAATTATACCCTGACAGATGCTCCCTTGCATAACACGTTTTCTAATAAGGTATTTATAGGAAATATGATTCTGGTAAAGTATTAACGACTGAAAATAGCCACAAAAATTCCTGTTTTTAGATACAACATAAAAAGATCAGTATATTATTGAATAAAACTCATTTAAATAACCTAAGTGTAAGCTATGATTATCTATTAGAATTTCATAAAAATTAAAAGATATTTGTAACAATATATTCTATCAAAATTCAATACCATTTGTAACGATCTAAACCTCAACCTTTAATTGGACAGATTCCAATTTCACAAAATCATAGCAACCAAAATCAGCAAACTTCATATTTTTATCGTATTACGAAGGCTGCTTTTTAAACCAAATGAATTTAAAATTTCATGAAAATTTTCTATGCCGCAAATCTCGTTTAATAAATGTGAGAAATTTAATTACAATGTTTGTAACGTTTTCTCAGATAATCATCAAAATTGTCTGGATCTCGGAAATTGTAGTGTAGTATATCAAAAAGAGTGATGGGATCTCTGCGCCATTCAAATGTAATATGATTAGCCAAAGGCTCGACAAAGATTTCTGTATAAGGTATAATTTAGTATTACACCTTTTTCACTCCTCAATTTTTTTATCAATCCATTCAAAATTAATATAAACAATAACCCCCAAATCTTAATGAGAAGTCATGAATTGTGAGTACTGCCAATTTATAAACTACAGTAAAAGCTTTTTGTCCGAACGCCATATGGGAGATCGCGGGTAAAATTGTAAACGGAAATGATCCAAATACCGATCCCTATGAAAAACCTCTGATAACGTTACACTGTTGCGAGTTGTCCATTTCGGACTTCTCTCTATTAGGAAGTGTTTTATCCCGCTATGCAACTTACTACGGATGCCTTGGTGTATTTGTATTAAAACCTGGCCTTGGATTCAAAGGGAAATCAAAATACACAATGTTCATTGGTTATATATTAATGAGGTATGTAGTTCAATTAGTAACACGTATCAGATAAGTTATAGTCGAAGGGCACACACTGTGTTTTCTGAAATAATAGATTTCATAATGTTGCCGAAACTGGTAATAGGCTCAATGGACGATAATTGTTACAGTCGAGTTTGTCTCCTTTTTTAAAACGGATACCAGCAAGGAGGAATGGAACTGTGAATAAAATATATTTGCATAATTAGTGGTAATGAGATGCTGCTTTATCCGGTTAAGCGAGAAGACAATGAAATAGAATTCTGTTTAATAATATTAATATTTTGGGAAAAATTTCGTTTTTGCTTAGAAAATTTGCATTTCCATTCATTTTTTATTGTTTCCATTCCCTAATAACGCCAATATTACACATTAAATTTCAGTTACAATAAATTTTTATTCAATTGGTTTTGAAGTCCTATTTGTCGAATAACAAATACCATACCTACGCCTTTATATCCTGTTATAATCTTGGTGGCCATCAATACATAAAGGTCATGTTGAATATTATAAACACGTTTACAATATGTGTACTCTAAAAATGGAATATACATATTATTATTTGAAAATCATGTTTGGCCAACAAGTTCGTTGAACTTAAAGTGTTTAGAGGAACGCACATCCAAAATAAACGAAATTTCAAAGTTTCACCAGTTTCTAAAACTTTTATTTGAGCGGACTTTACTTGCTTTTACTTTTAATGAAGTCGACTTTAAAGAGTTATTGAAACACTGTGGCATTCGACATATAGCTGGTATTTCTCACCTATTTTTTTTTATATAAAGTGGTGATAGTTTTATTTCAGTTGATATATCAAAATGACATTAAAAAAGCTGAATCTTAAGATATACTCGTATAATATACTTATTACTTAATTAAAATTTAAAATATATATAAACCTATATCATATAAACCCATCAACAGATTACCTACCAAAAATTATCCAAATATTTGAGCATCCAAATGGTTTTAGATACCCACCAACTATGAGGTTAACTGTAGGTTTATTAGATTCGATTTCCTTTAGAAACAGATTACCATCGGCATAGCGAAAACGAAATCTTTTTTATTTGGACATCGTATACATATCAAAAATTAACAAAAGACTAAACTATAGATACAGCAAACATGGAAAATTTGATAATGTATTAAAATCGATATTTCTGGAAACACATGAGTCATTTAGGCAGATATCCTATGAAAAATTAAAAAAAAAGAACCATAGAATGAACAAATGAACAACAAAAAAAACAAATATAAAAATCTGGAAGGAACAATTTGTTTTTGACGCTGGAGTTTTTTTCTTCTTTTTTCTTCTTCGAGCCACGCTTGATTGTATGTTTCTTTCAGCCTGAAGTAGCGCAATCACAATCCTATCAAGAGAGACAGATACAGAGACAGAGACAGAGAGAAATGCCTTATTAAATAGTATATAAGTCCATTGCAAAATTTATCTTGTACTTTTTATTTACATGAACACCAAGGAATATGTTAATCTACTCGTATTTATCAATTTAATGTAGTTTTACATAGGTAAGGAATATTTGGCAGTAGCTTTGGCACAGGGTCAAACATTAATTAACAAGATAGATATTGAGCTTTTCGACGTTTACATAGGCAATAAAATATTTGAAATAGACTAATATCCCCAAGATTAGGAATGATATACCGTGATCAAATTACGGTATCAAATCGGTAGATTCACACGACTTTGGGCAATCATAATCCATGGAAAATTAAGTAGGAAAAACTAATAAATAGTAAAAGATCTAATGAATACGGTGTAATTAAAATAAATTTGGACTTATTATACACAGAGCATTATAGGTAGAATAGTTAATGATATATCGATAGCGACAACCTTCAAGTTTAGAACATGCACCTACATACATTCCTTGACGTACGCATACCGAAAGCAGCACGCAGTATGCTGCTGGAAAAAGTGTCTTGCGTGTGGGAATACATACGGTGTTCCTCGTTGCATATGATGGAACGTGCAGTCCAATTGAAAGTCAATCATTTTACGTTGGTATCGACACACAGTTTCAATTATCAAACTTAAAAGCACTCGAAAGCAGAAACAACGATGAAAGTGTTTGGAAAATTCCATAAATTCGCCATAACAATATACTGGAAGAGCAGACAACACTTGGTATTTCAAAAACGTTTGCGATTCAAGTACATGGCACAAAGTTACCAACCTGCGGACGAATCTGTTGACCTTCTCGTGTGGCATGGCAAGGTGGCAACGAGGAACTTAAATTGAATGCTTTATGTGCTACTTCCGTAAATGGTTAGTATTGTCACAACCTAGTTGTTGATTCAAATAATTTTAACAAGTGGGTGTTATTGGCATAATCTGAAATCTGAACGTCGGAAAGGCTGAGGTACTCATGCTATTGTACGCGTATCCTCCCAATTTTTCCAGACATTGTTTTAACAACTAATCTCTTACAATATATTACTGTATAAATTAATTACATTTTAAAATAGAGATATTATTATCCGCTGTAACTGTAGTTTTGAATTTATTAGAATAATTTGGGTATAAAACTCTGTTATTACAAGTTATGTATGTTCATTTTTTTAAACATTAAAACGTCATGGTATTTCTATGGAAATTTATTCAGATAATTCTACAAAAATTGTTGATGTTTTTTGAAAAAAACATGTTACACTGACTACAGTTGTGTTTAGAAACAGATGGTGATCATTTCAAGCATCTAATAGAATATGTGAACTTATTTTTTGTAACACTATAATACACAAAATAAGTTTGAATTTATTGAGCTTTGCAAGGCTCGAAAAAAGAGTTATTAATCATTAATTTTCTTCGCCATATATATTTACGAGTTCCAGCAAATTTATTCATTATAATATATATCTTATCATTGCCAAGAAAATCATTTTCAATAAAAATATGTTTATCAAACATAAACCATAAACTATTAAAAACCATCGGTGTACTATGGAAACTAGGATGGTGAAACGACAAAATAATTCAACAGTATCAACTAAAAACTTCCGTTGAAAGCTAACTGATTTGTCTTCTTGTTTCTTAAAAACCTTAGCGAACAATTTTTAAAGTACTTTTTTCCGTGTACAGTGCACATGTTAATAAAGGAAACAGGATGATCCAAACCGGTTGCGCGGGTGTCGGTTGGCCAACCAACGTGTACTACTCGCCAACTGCGACTTTACTTAAACGGTCAAGTATGCACCGTATCGGCCGGTTAGTTCATGCATAGTTTTTAGTATTTCGTGAAAAGTCAAGATCAATTGCACTAAAACTACAAAAATTAATCATAGTCCGGGAGGTCGATTAATTCACGTTAAAATTAAATTTTTAGTAGTAGACATACAGTGTTATGAAAGTCAACAGGCTGCGGAAGGGTGGGTGGGAGTTATAAAAAATTCTGATCGTGTAAAAATAGAAAAATTAGAAAATGTTCTCAGGTCGCTCAATAATTTATTGAATTATTGTTCAGATAATATAAAAAATTACCAAAATAGTCAGCAGCATAGAGAACGGTGGATTATACGTCAGCAGCTGTTATACACCTGATTTAAAAAAATTACCTTCGATTCATTTCAGGTTGTGTGAAATTAATACAGATGGCTCGTTTCATCAATTAATTCATGAAAAGAAATGTCAGCAAGCTATTTGATGGTAAAGTCGTCATCATGGGGGTAAAACCTGCGGAGTTGCGATTCAATCTCCGACTCAGGAATCAAAAGTAATATTAAGCTGACAATTATTCCACTCTTAACTATTCTGCTGACCAATTTTATTATTTACAACTACCTCTATTATTAATTTTAAGTAACCTGATATTGTTTTTATCAATAAAATTATTATTTTTATCCTTCTCGTATATAGCATATAAGATATGAAGGGTTTGTGAGAGCTAAATGATAATTATTCCACCCTCAACTATTCTGTTGATTTATGTATTATATATTTTTATCTTTTATTATTATTTATTTATATTATATATTTCAGAGAGTGGTTAATGCAATGAAAATATTAGTAAAAACGGTATGTTCCGTTAAAAAAGTAGGAAAATGATCCAAATTTCCCAATACCATTTAGTCGGACACCTAGATTGAAGTAAGTTATAGTAAACATGTGAAGCAATAATTCAATTAGTCAGCTTACACTTTAAATAAAATTGAGGAAAATTAAGATTACACACCATGTGCATCAGTGCATGTAGAATTATCTATTCAGTGTGATTTTTCACCAGATGTTTATAGTGTGTTATCTGTAATTCTTATTTATATTTATTTTCATTTTCAGGGATATATGTTACTGTCAAAATATGTAATTCATCAAAACAACAGATGAGTTTCAATAGAACGAACAAATACTGCTAACGAAATAGCAGAGAAAATCATGATAACGGTAAAGCAAGTTATATTTGTATAGTTTGAAAGGATATATACCAAAGAAAACAAATTAAGTTCTTGGTAAAACAATAATGCTAAAAGTGTACTTAAATGGGGAAATTACGAAAGTAAACGTTTTATTATTGTTAAACGAAGGTTTATCGAAAGGATTCGTGGAAAATAGCAGTTTAGTGTTTTATTAAAATATGTTTATTAAAAGATTTTTGCCAAACATGTTGATATTAACTGTATAAGTAAAACACAAACAATTTAAAAAGTTCAATTTCTGTTTCAACTACCAATTCGAAAAAGGCCGGCCGACCATTGGAATATTAGTCCTAACGATTATTTCTACTAAGAACACAGAAATTTTGATTTGATTTAGATAAATATTGGTGTTGAAAAATTAGTTACGTGATGGTAGACTTCCACCACCTATTCTAGGTTTGTGAGATTTTCGCACCCAATTTCAAACTTTTTATACACTTTCCTTTATTATTGCATTATCACATTGACCATTTCGTTTCCTCTCATAATTGCCATTGGCAAGTTTGTTTTGTTAATTTGCCTTTATTGTTGTTAATTTTTTATTTATCTACCTATATGTTTTCTTTAGACTAAATTAAGTTGATAAGTACATAATTAAGTCTAAAATTCAAGTCAAAAATCTCTTATGATTACTCTTTCTTAAATGTATTAATTGATAATTATAGTTTATTTCAGAAAGGTATAGAGTAATATTACCTCATTAGGTGTGCAAAGGGGCCACAGAGTGACCCAACAAATATTTAAGCCACTTTCATAGTTTGGCAGTGATTTCATTGTAAAATTCTTTTTTTTTATCAAGTACAGTTAGTATCACCCGGGTTACACCCCAGTTACACTATGTTTTTCTGCTATATCTTCCACGGCGTATTTCATAAAACGATATTTGTGTAAATTTGCTATAGCTAATTAATAGTTCTTTTTTTATCAAATTATTTTCAAATTCATTACTTTAGATGGTTAACCAGTCAATAATTTTTTGTTTCCTCCAAGATGAAATTGCGTCGAGAATGATAACTTGCGTTATCCATAACTACTACTGAATCAGCCGGAAGATGATTTCACCAAAATCGTCTTCAAAAACATCCGAATCCATGTTCTCGTGGTAATCTCCCGTATGGCACGAATGAAAGCAAATATTCTTTTAAAAATCCCTCTTCGCTTCCAATATGGACGATTATTAGTCTTTTCCCTTTACCTGAAGGCACCTTAACACCCGTTGACTGACCTTCCATGAAAGCTTGGCGAGCACTGGTTATATTTTTGTCTTGCCACATTTTTGGTACTGTATAACCTTCATTAATCCACGTCTCATCAAGATAAAAGATTTTCTTCTGCTTTGTTCTGTACTGCTTTATACTTCTTAAGTATTTTCGTCGTCAGCAAACAATTTCATCGCTTTCTAGTAAAAGTGCTTTACGGTTATGCTTTTCCCAGACAAAATCCATATTTCTCAAAGTGATCCAAGCTCCATTAAAATCTTATCTAGGGTGGGTATTTATTTTTTAAAATAAAAAGAATGAACTTTTCTTTGAATTATACTTTTGGTGTCTTCATAAAGGACTTTTACTGGTCTACCTGGACTTTACTTGGGAGGTTCCACTGGTCCTGCTATTTTTCTCCCCCGCAATAATTTAAAAATGATGGACTTTCAAATTCCAGTCATTCGAGAATATCGGTCGACAGTTTCTTGTACAGTAAATTTCGGGTAATTGTATTTTATGCAATAGTGTACATTTACAATAATAAGTTTTTCATTCACTAATAGTGGAGAATTATTGGAACATCTTATAATACTGTGAACACTATTTACGGCTTAACAGTAAATACTGAGGCGTTAAACTAAACAAATATACTTATAAAGGTCTAAAATTTTTGGGTAAGGCACCATTGCCCTTACGGCACATTGTTAAGCCGAATCTGAAATAGGGTTGGAATTGAGCAGAGGCACTAATAGAAGGTTAAACGGTACCTGTTGAACGCAAAACGTAACTGTATAATCTACTACCTAACTAATTCCTACACAATATTTCGATATTGACACCTCAGGCCAGAAAAGATACTTTTCCTAATTCTCTTATGCAATTGCTTGAAATTTTAATATTACAAACAATACTATTTCAAGACCTACACCTATGGCCGACATCGAAATTGAGCCGAACTGGACTCTATACCTTTCTGAAATAGATTATAAACCTATCGAAGCCAGGGCTGGTAGAACTACGCAATTAGGGTGACTCTTTCTCTGATTTCAGTGGAAAGATCAAGAAGTGAATAATTAATAGATGTACACTTTTGTTGTTTGTCTTATTAACACAAAATTAAGATTATCTGGTAACATAATGAATTAAAAATAGTTTCATCAACGTTTTAGGTGAAAGAAATTGTCAGTCATGAGATTTACAAACGTAGATGAAATGATAGAGATGATTATTATTACTTTATAGTTATATCAGTTTTTCATGGGAGTTACCGTCACCGTAAGTGATAATTTTGATTTTAAAAGGTATCTGAAGTAGATATGGCGATTTTTTCCACCAAAATTAAGTCTAGGATATATTTTTTAATTAATTCAAGTAATAGTTTACTCACGGTAAAGATACACATCCGTTCTTGCTAAAATTCTTTCTTACCTGCAAAAAAATTGTTAGTTAGTATTGTTAGATGATCGAAATAGTTATCATAAATACGTATTATTGCTTAAATATGATATTGCGAGAAGTATTATAACGAAATTAAATACTTGTGTAAGCTAGAACATTTTGAATATTCAAATTTCATCCAGTGCGCTATTTTTCACAAGACATAAATTCGCGAATAAACTTCACGGTATATAAAAGGAACCAAGCAATAATTTGTTAACTTTTATGTAGTAGAAAAATATTAAAGAACAGTTTAGGCATCGCATGAAAGCGATGAATAGAAAAATTCTGCATTGCAGTTTGTTCATTTTTGCGGTGATACAAAGGAAGTAATGCGATAAAATCTGTACTTGTTTATATAGTAGAGACTCTCATTTTTTTCAATTTTTAGATTCCTGCTAAGAACACATCTTCTCCTTAGCTCCAGATATAGGGTATTTTCAGTACAATTCAAATCGTTTTCATACGTGAAATCAAAAAAAACAAATAACAACATAATTCATTCTGTTAATTTGACTTGTGTCTATCAGCAAATACCAATTCCGCATCTTGCCAATTAAGGTGGTTTAGACGGCAAATTATCAATTGTCAAATTAGCAAAGAGAATACGTCGCACTCTCTATATACAACAGGCTAAAACAATCAAACGATCTCCATTTCACAAGGTTACTCAAATTGGGAGGAAATCAAAGTATTCGAGATGTTGGCCTATAAAAGAACGCTCAAAATACTATGCACCCCCTCATACGAATGTATCGATACTGTAGGAGAGAAATCGATTATGGACCAGAGCCAATTAATCATATGTTTTAAAGATATATTCAGAGAGACAGATGATCCTGATAATCAGTTCAAATGATTTGATTACAATTCTGAATATAGTTTTTAATTAACCAACTAAGAAAACTTTTAGGAAAAATTTAACACAAGTTGAAATAATTATTTAATATAAATTGATCAATTAAATTAAAAAAAAACCAACACATGTAACAAGATTTAATTCAACACCCAAACCGCGTTGATTATATATTAGAATTACGGTAATAATATGCACTTAATTCCCATATATTTTTCTATTAAAAGATGATTTCATAACGTATAATTCAATAAATACTATACCCTCCATAATATCTAATCATAATATTTACGTGAATATAGATATCAATGATATTTTCTACTGAATATCTTTTTGCTAAAATTTACATCGCGTTTCAAAGAGTCGTGATAAATTGATTCCTCTCGTGTAAAGGCTTTCGACAGAATTATCACAGTAGTTTTTTTTCCTTAGAAGAGATTATAAATATATATTATTTTTGTCTCAAATTAGTGTCAATTAGGATGGCCGGGCATAATAAATGACGTTCGGAAAGGTCTATTTTCCACCTTGGGTTATTGATATTATCTACATGAAGAGATCTGTAGGCAATTGAAATATGATAAACGAATATGATATGATTAATAAAAACTTAACCTACAATCTGTTCAAAAATTCAATTTTATAACTTTTGAAACAAATTATAGGGAATTTTAAGAACAATGTAGTAGGATATTAATATAATGGAAAGTGTCGGCAATATATGAATTGAATTTTTTTATTTTAATAATATTGAGATAGTCTACAGTCAAATTCTTGATATCGAATCAGTTTTTAGTAAAATAAAAGATAGAACACCAAGTAATAAATTGACATGGTTGATGAAATTCCTTGTTTAAAATGTAATAAAAAATATATTGGTCAGTCTAAAAGGTCATTCCTCAAGCGAATAACCTTTCACAAAAGTGACAGCAAATTATATCTCGACAGATGCTGGTTAGACAATCACGTTTTCTATGGATTATAAATCTGCCAAAGTTTCAATAGCAGGAAACAACTACAAAAATTCCTGTTTTTGAAAACAACATATATTGCTCAAAATGGTCATTACATTAGAAAAAATCTGGTAAATAATCTCAGTGTATCCTATGCTTATATTTTGCATTTGACATATCATTCGTAACAACCCGAAGTAAAGTAGCTTACAATATATATATATATATATATATATATATATATATATATATTGCGGTGAAATACATTATTTATAATAAACTCCTTGAAGAGGAATACGTAGATATTTTTTTGGTACCGTCATAAACTACTTTGCAAAGATTTATAGAAATGTTTCATTCCAAATTTTTGAATGTTATTAGGTCAAAAGACTAGTTTTTTGAATAAAAAAAACCATCATTGTATGTAACTGACTCAATACTACATGTTCTCAATGTATGGAATGCGGTCAGGTAAAAAGATATGAATCAATGTAGGTATATCGATTGTGAGATTATGAGGTGACGACTTATTCACTCAAAAGGGCTGCATTGATTTTACCCCAGGTACCACGCGTGCCTCAACCCAAATAGATAAGAATATTTGCTATTTTGTGCACAGTCGTTAGTAGTTATTTCTTAAGGATGCAACTTCTTTTAAAAAAAGGTTTCGTTTTCAACTAATTGTTGGTTTTCGAATACTTGATCTCAACGAATTATATGAGATCATTAGCTTGTTTTGAAGAGTAGTTTAAAAGGTATCTTCTATCTATAAATTAAGAGTAAAACCCTAAGTTTCTGCTTAAACATGACGGGAACAAGATTTCACAAAAATTCATATTTAATTTCATATCATGAAGAGATGAAATATGAGAAGATGGGAAACTAGGTGCAGAGTAAAAAGGGCAAATAAATCTACAATAATGTGCTACACAATTGAAAACTAATCAATATTAATAATACAACTAACCAATAATAGGGAAAAAAAGAGAATATATGGTCAGTTCTGGATGGATTTTTCAAATGTCTGCCGATTTATTATGAATTTAACAATTAAATTTCCTAGGAAAATTATTTTTCATTTGACATGATAAAATCAAGTATGACTTGTATGAAACAATAATCAGGAATTGCTTAAATTCAAGATAAACATCTTCCTAATTGTATACTTACCCATAGAAATTATTGTGTTTCTTATGAACGGCTATACGTCAAAAATATTCATGACACTTTGTCAAAACCTCTTTAATTTCTCACTCATCTGTTAAATTTTTATAAAATATCAATTATTCAATATTCATTGACCATTAAAAGGATAAATACTCCACTAAATGTTTATACATATGTACAACATAAAAAACGCCTTAATCTGATTATAATACATGATGCAGTTCTACATATTCCTTAATGCCGAAAATCAAGCGCCCACCAGAAAATATTAAGTTTATTGAATACATTAACAAAATAAACGATCTTTCTCAATTGCCCTCGTAGGAAAACCAGTAAAGAAACCTGAGTATCACACCTGCCGACCCAGTTAATGGGATTTTGTTGTTCGACATAATGCTATTATCGAGACTCCGAAATGACTTAAAACAATGGCCTCGTATTGAAATAAAAAAGGTAACAAAAACTGTGTTATACTTTCAAAATTTGTCCAATGTCTAATATGGGAATGAAAGTAATAATGCTTAGTTACATTATTCAGTGCGCAATCTGTACATCCAGGATTATAGTCCATTCGTTCGGCGGATGAAGCAAATTATATGTATGAAAGCAATAACATTAAGGTGCTTTATATTTTCGTAAATGTCCATATGTACATCTTTATGCTATTTAAGCTTTTTTTATATATTGAAAAGACACTCGTAACATATAAATGAGTCTTAAACAAATTCTATGTGCAAAAGTTGAACAGAAAATTAAATTTTATGCTCAAATTTTTTCTCTACCATATTGTCAAGCTTTTACATTTACATATATTTTGTTCCTTTCCAATTACGCATTCTATATCTGACAGACAATTTTCTTTTGTGATTTAATGAACGAAACTTACCGAACATTATGAATGTATTGAGATGAGCCTTCCATTTCCATCCTTCCATAATTATATATGTGTTTTGAAAGAGCGTAAATGACAGTCTCTCCAATTTTTGTAATATTGGCTAATCTACGTTTAACTTTTTTGTGTGTAATCTAATTGTATCACACTTTTAAATTGAAAAAAGTACTGAGAACCTTACAGACCACGACATGGTAGTTTACCAATAAATTGAATTATTTACGTACCTACCAAATAATTTTCTAGGAAATTGTTATTATGGGCAATACTTAAAAGGTCGTTTGTGGTTTATGAAAATTTAGCTTGTTTTTATTGCTTTCACTAAGGTATAATTATTTCGTCTTCTAATCGAACTTGAAACATTGCAAAGAAATTGTATTGTTAAGAAAAATCAAAATCGTGTTTTATGTGCCTTAGAGGTAGTATAATGCTTCTCTATTTGTAAAGAATCTAGTTTTTTTATTATCAAGATAACGGATTCTTCATAATGTTGGTAATGACAGAACCGATAAAAATGCAGCCTAGATGATCTGGGTAAAAATATATAAATCAATTGAAAAAATAGTAGTGGGAGGAGGCGTAACTTATACGACTTGTGATAAAAAGTATCGAGTATGCATTTTTATCACACCAATATATTTCAAATAGTATGCCTCATAACCTCATGTGCTTAAAAAAACAATGACAATATCTTAATGAAAAACAGAGATCATAATGGATGATAATGACTTCATTTTGAATATTGATACATATTAATGATAGATGATAAATTCATTTCATATTATGTATAATATTCTATGATTTGATACTGAATACCCAATTCACTGCATATACCTATTGGATACTCAATGTAAAGAGAAAAATAGCTAATTTGTCCTAATGAATTGCCTCAAAAGCGACATATTCGTTTTCATCACCTATAGCATGATTCATTGTTGGTTTTTGTACTTTGCATATTGATGAAGAAAATATTCAGTATTTTGCTCGAGTGTCTTGAGGTTTTGATGGTACTGAATTTTAACAAACTGGGCTTGTAAGAAAACATTATGAAAAACAAGTTTCAAGTTAACTTTCTGACCTTCGCAAAACATCATTGAATGTATATGAATAAAAAACTAAATTTGATATGTAATAATTTTCGCCAGTAACTAAAATTTGATATCAGCTCATGATTTTTAAAAATTTTAATATTTTACAGTTTTTTGACACTGGTCAATTGCAGTGAAAAGGCAAACTATTACTTCGAAAGAATAATAGCACATGTTGAACAAACGGCAGATATTTTGAATTTAAATTTACATTTTAATTATCCCATGCAAAATGTGTATGTATATCAATTTATCGAAATAAAAAAAGAAACGGAATGCCGTAAACATTCAAATATGAGAATCTTGCAGGAAAGAGTACCAAAGCGTGTAATGTTTATATCGCCCCAGTGAAACGTATTGTTTGTGAGGTAAGAGAAAATACAGGGAAGCAAACCATCCCAAAAAAACCCCTTAACAAACCTTCAACTTCTAAAGGATCCGTTGATAATTTTGAGAATTATTTATTCATACACAGCGATACATAGGCCTATCATGAGAATCAGTAGAAAATTAAACTGGCATAAATTTTACTTGCAAAATGAATTCGTTTAGAAAATTGCTTTAAAGGATGGAATTATGAAAATTTAGGAAAACAGTTAAGTTTTAATTGAGAAATACGACATATAAGCATGAATTGAATATTTCAGAAAGTTGTAGAAAGAATACAAAAAATAGGGAAATACAGTACCAAAAGCATGGGACTATTGCAATAATTGTTTAGAAGCATCCGCTGAAGGTTAAGCAGGATTTAATAAATTATTATTTTTTATTCCCTATAACAAAAAAATCGTTTTATTGAAATTGCATCATATATATTTAGTTAGTCCCATAAAAATTAATAATAAAATCTATAAGAAAAGTTTGAGTTTTACTTAATGATGAAAGTTGTACTGGAGTAATAATATTAAATAAATCTAGTGTATGAAATAGATTGATTTTATATTTCCTATACTAATGGACAACACTTAAAGTAAGTAGAAAAATAATGTTAGCAACACATCTGTAAAGACCTTTTTTGGAATTATGTGATTGTAGCATTCGAGTTATGCTAATGGGACAATATTCATTCATATTGGACAAAACATTTAATATTCACTTAAATTAGATTAAAAATTTTAATTATGAACTAAAGAATAAATTTTCATTTTTTCACTAATATTTATTTAAGATATTGTGTAGTGTATTATGGCTCAAATAAGCTTTTGCTGCTTTTTAGGTAACAAACAAATCAATCTTTTAAATTCTATTTCTAAATAAAATTAAAATGTAATTTTTAACCTACTTCTTATCCGCTATAAGATGTAAATAGCTTTTAAAAAACCAGCCTCATTTTTTAGTATCATATTTTACATTTAAATCCAGAGAATTCCTTTAAAATATAATTTATTAACTTGGCCTAAACAAAAAAAACTTGAACAGCTTCAGTCACAGCAAAATTATGAACCTATATTTTTATTAACCAGGGCAATAATCAAGTTCAGGTGTAGTGATTCGTCACCGAAAAAGATTGACATTATGGAGGTCGATTCATTATGACAAGCGCACGATTTTCGACTTTAATTGAGTGGGAATTATTTTTTTCTTTACAATGGTAAGGAGATTGATCTAACTGTGAGTTTCTGGGTAAAGATCTCGTGATAAAATTGTAGGTGAGGTTAGCAGGAACTAGATTAACTGTTCGCATTTTTTCTAAAAATTCTATTGAATTTCTGCAACAGCAGCGTAAAGAGGTTAATCGCATTGTCTAGATGATAAATAGAAGCTTGTTTGACAAGTAATGAATAAAAATAATAATTGGCTTTAGATTAGTTGGTTTTGAGTATATCAGGGTATGGAATATAATCATGGTATTCCAATATTGTTTTCCACTTCAAAAAGAATACATTAAATGATTCATGAATAATTGTAATTATTATCAGCTAGAAATCAATTTTCTTAATTTTAATTTTAATTTATAGCCATGAAGTCGTGACGTTTTTGTAGATTTATGTCGTATAATTAAATTATCAACTTGATATCCTAACGGTAATCATAACTTTGTTAGTATGTAATTTCTAATACACAAATCTTAGTAGCACTAAAGTGAAAAACCCGCCTAAAACTAATGGTTTAGTTTGAGAACATAAAACTGATATTCATAAACCTACAGACTAACCCAAATCCATTTTCAAACTAGATATTGATGACATAAAGGAGATGTTGTTATAATTGACATTGCTAAAAGTAACAAAAAAGATCGATAATAGAGACAATGTTGAACGGGCTTAAAAATCAATGGAAACAAAAATAATGGGATTTGGAAAGCAAAGTTAAAGTGGAAAGATGAAAGTTGGCGAGTATGAAATTATTGAAATAGAAAAGTTTAAATACATCGGCATTATGATTGATAATAGATCAGACGGGAGTATTGAGATTGAAAAAAAAAATAATTAATACAACTCAGAAACAGTGACACTAGTAAGAAATGATGAACAACGGAAAGAAAGATAATCTGAACAATAATGGGACCAGTGAAAGTTAGAGAAGGGGAATGTAGGATAATAATGAACAGAACAATAACTGGTGAACTCAGCGGCGAATATATGAAAGCTCAGCGAATTAAGTGGTTGGGACATATATAGAGGGAAGGATAAAAATCTATAGCATGCAATAAGGCTTAGGACAAAATGGTGGAAAGGGGTGGGGTGGCAGATGACCTAAGCAGGAAATAGGAAGTTGTATCAAGAAATAAGTGACAAGGTGTAGACATGAACCATGGGAACTGATCCAACTGAAGAGAGCATGTTTGCAGCGTAACCCCATTAGGGGTGTTAAGCCATTATTATTATTATTATTGCTAAACGTAAAAGATGTGAAGGCTCTCAAACAATTATATATCATATTATTGACACCGTAACTACTGAAAATATATTCTTAAGATCAAGGAACCAAACCATTAACATTGATTCTATTAGAGAAGCTCTATTTAATGGTCCGGTGAAAGAGTTTGATTCAGATCTTGAGGTTCCTCGGTTTTATAACTTATCGATCTCTAATATGAGCAGAAACGACAATATAAGTATACAGCATTTAGAGCCGCTGAATAGCTAATTCGATAAGATGTTATAAATAGTTATATATTCATGTTTGGCACATAAAAATCATAATAATCTCTTGATTCTTCTCAAAACTTGATATAATTAAAATATCTCTTATTGTTCTGAGAAAAAAAAAAGATTGTGGCATATAGTACAAACTGAAGATGAAAAGTTTATAAATAAATTTTTATGTGACAGTATAAAAGCTTATTGCTCCACAATACTCTCAATAAACAAACATGAAAAACTATAGGATTCATAATTCATTTGTCATTGAAATGTAAACATTGGAAAATTTAAGATCAGATATTGTATAATATATATAAATAACTAATTATTCAGATACGTTAGTCGTTGGAACAGATAACCATCAAAAACGACCGGAACCACTTCAAAACAAAGTTTAAATTTTAATCTGTTGAATTGTATATTCCCGCAATTTGGGGAAAATAAAATTCGAAAAACATTCAATGACTACTCATAAGTTAAATAAGCTATCGATTGTTGAAAAAAACTTCCATATCATTCTATTACTAATATATTGGTAGTGTAATTTTGTAATATGAGAGTAATATATTCAAGCCACAAATTGTCTTACACAACTTTTTATAGCCTTGAATATACATTCAGGTCAATGATAACGGAATATAGTAACGTTATAAGATTTATTTGTATTAATAACAGTTGAAAAAGGAAGCAAAAATAAGGGATTAGATGATATCTAAATAATGATGTCAGGATATTTCACTTGCATTGTTATTAACGTAATACGTATAAATCTTATTGAAAACAATTTCACACGAACCAAATAAATGTATGCACTAATGAGTTATAAGAAGGGAGATTTAACCCGTTTTTATGAAATGTTCTGTCGTTGTTTTCCTGCCTTGTTATTAACATTTGTCGTTTCCAAATGTTATTATTATTTAGTTCAAGAATTTGTCAAGATATCCTTATGATTAGAACATTAGCATATCATACACAGATGTGATAAGGAGATTGTTGGTCCGGTCTTCAATACTAGTTCTTACGATACTTTGGTTATCATGGATTTTTTATATGGAATCCAATACATTTAGTTCGGCTTTGCCAGATGTTAGATAACAGTTAATTTTTCGAAAAATTATACAAAACATTATAATAGAATAATTCGAAATAGTAGACAAATTGGCTGACAATGAGGGTAATAGAGTCAAAACCACTATCAGATAGAATATTTTTGAAATTGGAATATTGCATTCCCCAAACTCAGAGTTTCAAGTATCAATTAAGCTATGATTTCGGTCTAGATAGCGCAATGTGGATATTATTCTGATAATAACACTTAATGTAACAAATAACAAATTAATTCCAGCCAACTGTACAGGTACACAATCGTATGAGGTTGCCGTCGTCTAGTGGATTAATTCCCTCTGATAACCAAGATTACCCGATTTAACACGATGGAAAAAATTAAATTTGCGGCGCTTTGTTGGAATCTATGGTACGTCTCATCTACTTTCGCAGCTGGAAAGACAGATTAAAAAGAGTGGTTTGATACTGATCACGGACAAGGCACGAGAAGATGACACCTATAACAATACCGTACACCTAACTGGAAATTCTGATAATCGTTATGGATGCACCAGACACTTTCCTTGTATGGATGTAATAGTTTGCATGAAATGACTTGTGTATGTATCCATTAATCAAAAAGTGAGCTTTAGACTCATGATTAGCAGAATCAAAAGGTCGTTAGACGAATTGAATCATTTTTTGGGTAAAAAAATATTAACCAATAACAACCACTGCTCAATATTGCGAACCCAAAGAGCCACAAAGCAATTATGGGGTGCCAAATTAATTTTCACCAACTAAAATATGTTAATGTCTTTAAAATTAGTAAAAGGTGAGGTTATTATACACATTCTTATCGTTAGCAAAGCTTTACTTTCAGATGTTCCTCGTATTCCAACTATTCTGAGAGTCCCTTATCTTGTTTGATCAGAGATGCCAAAAATATTGTTACCTACTTTATCTTTTCAACATAGAGCTCTTTTATTTATTTCTATAATCTAAAATACTCAACTTCAGTAACTTTATTAAAACGATTTATCAAAATTTAATGTTACATCATATAAAATATAAATTGCAACAATTAACTTCAAGATACATTTCTGACATACGTTGAAAAAATTTTGTATTGATAAAATCATAGTATAGTAATTTATTTATTTCAGAAATTACAATAAATTTTAAAAACAAAAGCAAATAAGAAGACTCTATTAATTCCATAATTTGACCTTAATAAGGATTCTAGAAATCATGGTTCATACAATGTACAACGTTCATAGTGACAATATAAGTTATACGAGTACATATTTCATACTATACGTATACAAGATTTTTTTATTTTTAATAATAGTCTCCTTTTAAGTTTACACACTTAGTCCAGCGATACTCAAGCCTTTTTAACACTTATAGTTGTCGTCTTTCTCTTCGAAATATGCGTTTACGTATGCGATAACGACCTTGTCTGATAAAAATCTCTCTTCAACAGGTGAAAATTTGAAGTTGGGAAAACAGCACGAAATATGAGAAGATGGGTTACCCTGATGGCAAAATATTTTCTTTTTCTTCAAATGCAGTCGCTTTTTTGCAATGACTTTCTTTACCACATCAAGTATAATACTTCCTGTTATTATTTTACCTTTTAGAAAATAGTCGAAAAACACAATCCCATGACTGTTTTTTTTTCAAGAGTGTAATGGTGGATCCAGGTTCAATTTACAGTGATATATCGACGCCAAAAATCTGACTCATTTTGTTTAAATGGCCTCAATAAGGCCTGGAAAATTTTTTATTCGAATATGCTTTTTTACCAAATTTGTGACAATTCCATTATTTGCATATGCCAATTGCCTCTTCTATCTTTCTAACCATTCCGATGGTTTGTCAATGACATTGCTAGTTGCCATGATTTTTGGCTGTCCCGAACGCTTGTCGTCAATCTAAGCTGATACGGCTAACCAAAATTTATGGTCGTTAATTCACATTCTCCGTACACAATATCCAATTCTACTTTCATTTGCTTTCATTGCATTTTAAAAGCATATTTAATGATGACTCGATATACAATTTTTTCAAATTTCAGAACAATATTTACAACAACTGACTTACACAATTGTCAAACAGAAACTAAGCGTTCAAAATGGCTGAAATTTTAGTAAGAACCTCTTAATACATGCGCGAATATATTTTTCAACTTATTGATAAGTGCTGACGTCTTTAGGTTCAGGCCGGAAACTTTCAGACAACACTCTAAACTCTGGTTTCATCTATCGCTAAGTGTGAGATATTCACACAAACAATATCATACATGAGTCACGCCTATGAGCCCATTAAAACACTGCCTGCGTAGTTAATATTTAGATAATTTATTAACCGACTAAATTAATTCTATTGATAAATAAAAATCTTATTCACGTTATTCACGTCCAACTTACACTGACCTAGAGAAATCTTCGACGCTTATAATAGCAATAACACGTTTATTCCAAAAAATTGGTAAAATACATTTTATTATCAAATAAATATTTATCAACCAATAAGTTTCATTAAGAATACATGTGGAGTAATTATATTCGGGATATAGACGGAAATTTGATAGCCATCAGACAATAAAAAATAAATTTATATATTCGCATCGAAAGTGAAAGAACTAACAATGTAGAAAGTAATTTCCTATGGAAAACATTAATTTGCATTAGCATGTTAATAAAATATGTATTGTTTTCAATATTATTCATAAATGCAGTACTAATCACAGAACATAGATTATTTAAACTTGAATAAAAAAAGAAACTCTAAAGCTACATAAAAAGATTACAAAATTTTATTCTCTATCAGTTACAGTGTATAAGTACGTAGATCTCTGTACAAATTTTCTATATACCATTAACATTTTTAACAAGACGATCTCTCTATGAACGGAATTTCGGTATAATTCCAATTTAACACAACTATAGCATACGTGTGCTGGTTCCAGTTGATAACAATCGTTAAGAGAAAGTAAACGTTTGAAGTTATTCTCTTATAATGTTAAAACAAAAACTTGTCATTTTGTCCATAAAGTAATAAGAAATGTTTATTAACCTCTATGAATGAGAAAAACCACTTCTAAATTATCAGGGAAAACAGGAATGAATATTGATATTCATCACTTGAATACATGCAGTAAATATGTACATGATACTCTTCATTGTTACTGTTTCTAAATGCCACCTAAAAAGTTATTTGTTAGAAAACTCATTTGACTAGAAAGTAATATGAAACAACGAATCTGGAGAATTGTGGATCCATTTGTCTTTCAAAAAAGAATCTCTACTTTGAATAGAATTTTAGTAAACATTCGTTTGGTTAGAAGAAAGATGTGTACTGGCATGAAATAAATATCAACATTTATATTGGAGAAGAATATGAATTATTTGATAACTTGTTGGAATTTGTTTTGTTCTACCATGAATACTAACAGATGATGTTTTAGGAATATTTCAGATTTTTACCATAGAACTCTGACAAAGGAAATGCAGTTTGAGATTTTTTAACGAAGATTAGCCACTTGGCATTCAAAATTAAAACATTTGAATGAATTAAGAGAATGTGGAATTGACTTATACTACTCCAAAACTTTGATGATATGGTGTAATTAGTTTTCATGTAATCGTGGCGTGTTCATAATCGGAAGCTTCTCGCCACTTTTTCATAGACTGACAAGGTTCTTCTTTTGTATGTCCTGTTATTCGTAGTACTAATAAGCCTATATAGTGCACTCGACAGGTAGTTTTAGCTGGAACAAGGTCAAAATTTAATGACACTTTGGAAGGTTATTCAGGGATGGATAGTTAACATTTTCTTAAGTTTTGGACCTCAAGGACTCTGTGTAAAAAGAGGGGAGGAACTGCACAAATTTCGACCTTCCTCCGGTTTATCCTAAATAACTTTTTTCCCTTACATCTGACATCCAAAGTATTTTGATACTTTTTTTTGTAAAACGTTAAATTTCCCTCAATTTTGACCATACAAACATGTTTGTGTGTCAACTCGTTACCAAGATATGAAGAATAGAAAAAAAAAATAACTTTTAGAAATTCACTATGAAATGCCCAAATATGCAGTATACCACCTTAGTTCTTCTGTTATACCTGAATTATGATGACGTTTTGTTGTAATTATACTTCTTGGTTGCGATAAGAAACTTTGGTCCCATCTCCCCCTGCCCAACCCGATTCTAAAGGCTGATTGTCTTCTCTGATAAAAACCAACCATAATCACATCATATTGGTATTGATATTAGTTACTCTTCGGATCGATATCTCCCCTCCCTCGACTAAATATTTTTCCCAGGACAGGTAAAAAAAAGACGTAGTCATTTCATGGAAAAATTGATGTAATTAACAATATTAATGTAAATACACAGGACATATATTATTGTTGAAAGGTATTCATATATACATATACATATATAGGTAGTCTAATAATTACTCAGCCGCTGTTTCTGCTTCTAACACCTCGTCGTCTTTCGGAGCGATCAGACCGTCTGCGCCGTCGTCAACATTTCGAAGGAACTACACTCGTCAATAACAAAATCGACTCTGGCGACACCCCTGCAATCGCTAGTTACTGGCAAAAACTGAACAAGAAATTATATTTTTCTTAGTGAAATCTTAAAACTGATAGAATTAGGATCAAAATATTGTAATTTTTCCTGCACTCACTGAAGAATGGGATAGCATCGAATAATATGGAGTAAATAAACTTATTTTATCCAGAAAAAAGCGATTGGGAGTTACTGTTAGTTATAACCCTTTTTAGTTGTTTATGATTTCTTTTCGTTTGGTATTTTTTCTTTACCAAAAATATAGCATAGACCAATCATTATAAAGCTAAGACTAATTGCTTTGATATACTGAAACCAGAAAAATAATAGAAGCTACAGATTTTTTGCTAGAGACCTTTAACCCCAAGCGTACGATTTTTTTGCTTACCAGTGTATTTCCAAACACGTTCTTGAATATTTTTGTTTTTTAGGCAACAATTCATACTGTATGAAAATAAATGCACGTCATGGAGCGACTATGGTATAATATTTGAACAGTATGTTCAGAATTTGATCAAATTTGGACTACGAAGACAAAATAATGATATAATATTAATCATTAAATAGGTTCTGAGTAATGATTTAACTTACAACAAGCTTATGTCCCTCCAAGAGGAAATGCAAAGAGCCAGTCCAGAATATTTAGCATAATTTCACTTATTTTTGACTGAACTTCTGTTCAATAGGCTGCACTTGAATCAAATGAGCTCATTTCTGGAATAACCGATACGTTGATTGGCAACTTCTGAATATATCATTCAAACATTATAGTGTCAGATTTCATCAAATTATTCAATTATTCTAAGTAGCCATAATCCACGTATATCTTGAAAACTTTATGCAGTTTACGTTAATCAAATTTATCTGTAATCACATTTTATAATAAAATATTCACTTTTTTTCATAATTATTTTTAATTTTGCGTACATTTAATGTCACAATTTCATTAAACGACGCATTAATTATTATAATGATGACATCACCACGTTCAATACCGGTCCTATAAAATTGTTTACAATGTCCTCGGCAACAGTATAATATCACATTTTTCATAACTATAATATTTATTTTAGAAAACACATACGATAAATATGGACGTGAACACATGTTACAAATTCAAGTGGTTCGTTTTACACATTGAAGTGATTTTTAATAACCTTAAATAAAAAACTCACTTATTAAAGTTAAATTGAAATTTTATTCTGTTAAAATCTTTTTTACATATAGATAAACAAAAAATATTTTATACACACTAGTACAAAATCAAGTAAATGAAGTAAATACATGATGGACAACTTATTGAGTTCAACTTTCCGAATGAGACAACCTCTATGTTCTTTCGGATCCCGAATTTATATGCATATGCATAAGACATAAGAGCTACATTAAAAACCATCTGACAAAGTCAGTGCTCAGTTGTCTAGTAGTAAGTTGTAGTAAACCAATTAAGTATATCAACAATTTTGAAATTAGATGAAATAATTTTTCACCTTTTTTTCCATATCTGCACTTTACGTAAAAAACAATAAAAACAAGAAAACAGAAGGAGAGAGTATGAGTAGTTACAAATAGATCGTGTGTTGTTTTTTACAAATTCAGAGCCATATAATATTTAAAAAATTTTAAAAGAAGCGTAGCGTCCTATTGAATTAAAATGAACCATTATATTGTTTTATTTTTAAGGCAATATTACTATAATTGAATGTTGAGATTTGCAGATTATTTTATTTTAATACAATCTTTATTATTTAAAAAAAAACTCTAAAAATGAGTCAAATGAAGTATTCCGAGAATTCGAAGTAAGTTGTTGAAGTATTACATGGTGTTTAATACCAGCCAACCCATCTCACAAAAGAGCAAAAGCGGAAACGATTAGAATTCTATCAAAATATGCTGCACACACCAGAGGATGACCATAATTCATTCAATTTTTATATGGATGGATGAATCATCGTAGACCTTCTTCAGAAAACAACAATAAAAATCAACATTCAAATTAATGTTTGGTATTGCATGTTCATAATAAAATTGTAGGGTCTATATTTTTCGACTATAAAATACGAAAAACATATTTAAATAAAGAATAGCTCAGTTTTTAGATTCTAAGCATAAGATACTCTAAAATTTAGAGCAACTGTTTTCTGCTAAATAATTAGAGTTAAGATTTTGGTATAGTTCTTCCAATATCAATTGCAGAAGAGAGTTATGAGAGGAGCAATCAATATTTTATAAATATGCACGGCACTCATATCAAATTAAGAAATGAAAAATAATGTTTACTCGCCGTATAAAATTCGGTAAACATCTGACAAACCATCAGTCCACGCGGACTTGATGAAGGTATGTCAAAATTCATTATCTCCACTGTTTACCAATGAAAACATAAATGCATTTATATTGGCTTGCTGTGGGAGTTGCTCTGGATCATTCACAGAACCGAAAAACATGTAAAGAAAAACTGAAATCAGTTGACAAAGCTACTCAAGATTTTATACGTAGGACATTTTATAATTTATATAAGGAGAATAGGATTGCGACATTAAAAGTAATACAGCAAAAGGTAGCAGATTATCCAGAATACAGTTGTACCAGTTTTGAAACATTGCGAAGTTTTAGCAATAACCAAATCGTCAAGGATAGTTCGATGGCGACAAGATTATTTGCGTTAGATAAAAGACTACCGAAATTTTAATAGACATGTAAATTTTGGTTGGGTTGACAATAGTAGAAATTGCTGTTTGATTGGGCCATGTTCTAAAGGGAAACGCAGTATAAAAGTACACGCTGGAAGCAAAGATGGTTCCGTGCCAAATGCTTTATTAATATCTGTTGAAAAAATTTAGTGCAGCTGATCATCATGAAGATATGACAGCAGAATTATTTGAAAAGTGGTTTAATGCGATAGTTTTGTACCTAACATTCCACCAAAGTTAGTAATCGTTATGGATAACACATCCTACCACGTTAACTCTTAAAGATATCAAAAGTAGTAGTAACAAGCTCAAATTTTAGCATTTATGTCTGAAAAAAATATTCCTTTTCTTGTCAGCGATCGTAAAAAAGGCCCAACAAGCAAAGAATTGCTTACTGTTATTAGTCTAGAAGTTAGAGAAAATTTATTATATAGACCAGCTGTGCAAAGAACAGAGTCATAATCTTCTTAGACTACTTCCTTACTATTGCATATTTAACACTATAGAGTTAAAATGAGCAAACGTTAAAGCAGAATTAGTAAAATGTAATCAGTCTCCAGAACTGAGTAAAGTGGTTATAGAGCTCGTAAAGAAAGTTGTACCAGTTGACCGTCAAGAACTTTGGTAAAACTGTGTTGAACATGTTAAGAATAAGAAAAAGAATAAGTTGAGTATGTGGTATCAACCTCTTTCCAACTCTTCAAAATTCATTCAAATGATGACTCTAGCTCAGACAATTCTGACTACCATGATATTGATAAAACTACTTCAGAATTCAAATGTTTTTTTTCTTTTGTTTTATTTGCAAAGAATCTATTTTCCTTCATGGTTTTTTCTTTGAAATTTCGTTTTCCTGAAAAACAACGAATGGGTTACGAAAAGGACTCAGTTCACGTCTGGTACCTTGTTTAAACTTAACGCCCTTGGAGATAGGTACATTTTACTAGTCTATATACGTTTTATAATTTAATATTTAGTTTTAGCAAGTTAACGAGGTATAACAATGATTTTTTTCTAAGTTCCAAGTAGGACTACAATTAAGTGAATCTGTCTAAATAACGGCGTCTAAGGCCGTCCAATTTATAATGATTCGATTGCCTTTTAACGAATACTTTCTCGCTAACATATACGTATTTTTAAAAGTATTTATAAAAGTAATGAATTTATAAAATAAGTTATCTGCGTCTGTGGCAGGTCAAACCAAAATGTCGACAAGGGTTTCGAATCAGTTCTTATAATCTGCAATTGATATTGGAATAACTATGACAGGACGAAATATATTTAAAAAGGGCCATTCATAGAGGCAAAAATTTAATTATAACATAAAAATGAATGTGTTGAAATTGTCAGACACAGAATTGAAGAAGCAATATGAACTCTTTCATAAAACCTTACTTTCTTATTTGTTCTTGTTTTCATTTTTATTACGAAGTGGTATTGTCCAAACATAGAAATGTCACATATTTTTTGTATTCTCGATAATAAAAATTGAAACCTCACAGTTACCAAAGTAAAATGTCAAATCAAATCAAATCTCATTGAAAACCCTTACATAAATAGAAACATAATAATAATATTCACAAGCAAACTTAATTTCAACAAAATATAATATTGTAGGGTCTATAGTTTTGATGTTATCAGATAACAAAGAATAGGCTATAAATTTAATTGAATAACTATTTCTACATTTCTGTTTGAACGACCTTACTTACGAAATTATTACTTTTTTCAAAAAAACCAAAAGCAAAGTTGGTATAGTTTTCCAGTACTAAAACTCTAACCAGTTAAAAGTTATGTTCTCAGGAAACGGGTGTAAAAACTTTTATTCATGTTCCAGAGTAAAGAACACCTTCAGTAGTTTAACAAAAACTCTTATATATCCAATAATGACAGAAGGCGTAAGTTTGTTTAAGAAAATATTTCTCTAGGGCGTTGGTGTATGCATAAAACTTGTTGCCTACATTTCTAACTGTGTTGAACTTCCTTTTGAGCTACCGAAGCCACATTCATATTTCAGATATGATAGGTACATATAACATAAAACCGGAAACAAATTGAACAAAACTTTTCTTAGTTAGATAAATAATTGCGGAGTAATGATGACGCTAAGAACATATATTTCATTATGTATAAATATTAACAAAGCTCAAGAGAATGGTTGATTCAATAATGTGTTTGCAATACTTGAACATAATAAAAAACATAAAATCTAAAGTTAAATGAGGGAGCGGTTTGACCTTTGGTTCTTATGTCAGATGACAATTTTAAAATTAGAAATTGTATGTATAACAAGGCATCGGAGTATAATTCAAGTTACAAAAGCACACCCAGTATGTTGAAACTTGAACTATACAAGCAGTTTGGGAGTTTTCATCTAGAAGGTCGACTGGTACGTATAATAAATTGTCACGGTAAAGACTTGAACAGAGTAGATTCAAAAGAATATAAATTTTGAGAATTGCTCCAGCATATATTCTTCTTTACTATGGCCTTTTGTGCTCATCTAAATTTATGATTTTAAGATTGATATGTGGAACATAAGTACACTGATTGATACGGTTTATAATGCAATGCTTTTTAATTTATATTTTTAGGATGTCCTGAACGTTTATATATTTCCAAGTGATAATAATAACGAAGGGCCATTTAAAAGAATAATTTGAGTAAATGTGTCTTTAGTAAGTAAAGTATTCCTACAGTGGTTTGGGACACTGTTGGTTGCTATTTGTAATATCACCTTTGTTACTAAATATATATCAACGGAAAGATTTTTTAAAAATTCCCTAATTTTCTTATAATCTTCGATTTCCACGCCGTATACTTTTCATAACGTTTCAACAAAGTTTTCACTTTTTCAATGATCATCACTCAGATCTTACCACATTCTCACATTCTATTGATTCCTTCCATGAACTTATATTATATTTCAATGAGACTATTGTTGTGCTAGTAAAACTTGTGGTATTTTGATGTTTGAAATATTTTTATTATCATGTACATATTTATTTGAACAGTTTTTAAACGGTGCGGTGAATTTACATACACGTCGTATTTTACTTACGTGATTTATTCGTACACTTACACTAAACTATTCACTGAAACTTAATACACTTATTTATTTAAATACACCGTTTGGTTTAATTTTTACTATCCAGATGTGTCCACTATGACATCATTTTTTTTTACTCTGGCTGCTAAACTATCGCTTTTATATGCATATCGAACAGCTTTGCAGATAATTGGTATTCTTGAGATATCTAGAATACCATAAATAAATAAATAGGCCTTCTTAAAAATTGTCTCTACGAAAATAGTCAGGGGACGAGTTTGTAATATTATAAATCTGATATTACGGATATTTTGATTATTACTGTTGATTCTGATCTGCTCACAACATGGGATACAATAATTGAATAAAAATAGTACAGGGTGCGGCAGCATAACTTCCTTTTTTAAAAAGTTCGCCATTTAGTCGGTAGATGTCGTAACGGAGTGCTAGTGGTCTCGTTCGAGAGGGGGGACTATAAAGTTTTGTCCCGGCACAGTTCAGTCGCCGTCATGCGTTGGAACAGTGAGGAGCGTGCGTTTGCCGTTGAGGTTTACTTTTCGAGCGGATGTTCTGTGATCGCAACCCAGCGCGCCTTTCGGAATCGCTTTAATTTAGCCCCCTTGGCCCCTGTCCCGGACCGGAAATCAATTGTTACGTGGGTCACTACGTTCAGACAAACTGCAAGTGTGACAAGACGAAGAACTGGAGTCCCTCGGCCCATTAGATCACCGGAGAACATTGAGTTAGTTAGAACTTCAGTGTTGCGATCACCACGGCGTTCTGCGCGCAAACATGCGTCTGCCCTTGGACTTTCCGATCGTTCTGTGAGGAGAATACTTCATGATGATCTTCATTTTCATCCATACAAGATGGCAATTGTGCAGGAACTTTCTGAACGTGACTTCAATTCTCGGAGGAACGCGTGTGAGGTTTTTCTGGAAGTCGTTCCTGAGGACGCTATTGTTTTTTTTAGTGATGAAGCCCATTTTCATTTGTGTGGATCCGTAAACAAACAAAACATGCGCTACTGGGCTGATACCAATCCTCGACAATTGCATCAACGGCCTTTGCATTCACCTAAAGTCACAGTGTGGTGTGCAATTTACTCACGTGGAATTATTGGTCCCTGGTTCTTTGAGGAAAATGAAGTCACAGTGACAGTGAATTCGCACCGGTATGTAAACATGTTACAGGAATTTTTTTTCCCACGGCTAGATGAGTTGGACTTAGGGGACACTTGGTTCCAACAAGACGGAGCAACGGCACACACTTCAAGAACATCGATGGCTGTTTTGAGGGAACACTTCCCAGAGCGCCTTATCTCAATTAGGGGCGATTTGGAGTGGCCAGCCCGCTCTCCCGATTTGACCCCTTGTGATTATTTCCTATGGGGTTTTTTGAAATCCCGTGTGTATGTGAACCGTCCAAGGACCCTACAAGATTTGAAGACGAACATCCAGGAAGAAATTGCCAACATAACGCCTGCTATGCTGGCAAGAGTCATGACAAACGCCAGAAATCGGTTTACTCAGTGTATGGAGAATGGGGGACGTCACCTAACTGATTTGATCTTCAAAACTCAGTAAAACAAAACTTTATGTATGTGCCTGTATTATAAAAAACGAATAAAAATTTTCTGATTCATACAATAAGTTTTATTAACTTTTGAAAAAAGGAAGTTATGCTGCCGCACCCTGTATAAGACCGTGTTTAATGACTAATTTCTAGAAGAAGATATGCTTCAGATGAATTGGTTTCCATTGTCAGTTACCTAGACAATTTCTGTCTGTCTTAAAAATGGATCTGTAGTAGATACCATTCATTTGCGCATTGTGTTTACGTATTTTGCCTTTGATGTCATGGTTTGGTAGTTTGTCTCCGAAGCTTCACTTTCATTAGGTGAGAATCTATGGTATTGACCTCCAAAAGATTAGAGGTCGTTATTGGATATATCGCTCGGATAAATAAACAATCAAAGCCATAAAAATTGGAAAACTAAAATCTTATTCGTATGTAACATGAAACGTCCAAAGTACAGTACCTGATCGCAGACGAACTGGGACCAGTTGGAATAGTTTCAGAGACAACTTCTGTTGTTCTTAAGAAAACCTTGAAAGTTTTCGTAAAATTTCAATTTTAGAATCAACGTGATCAATGAACAATTTTATTCTATAACAAGTAACTAACTCAAAAGGTTCCCTTTCAGTAATCTCTCTAAGTTTGTGTTGCCGAGGAGCTGGATTACGTTAACTTTCACGTATTTGGAGACCCGCTGCTCCTTTGGGAAATTTAGAGGTCGCTATTTCGAAAGTATCAGAATGCATCAGCGATGCTTCTTAGCCCTTCACTTTGGAACCTCTGCATTATTTGGGTGTTGCTTTTGTTGACACCTCTCTTTAGTTGAATCATGTAGGTCCATGCTGGTTCCAGAATTTATGGACAAATAATTTAATGTAAATTGATAGAGTGTATTTTCCTCCCAGCGAACAAAACATTTTCTTCTATCTAATACCCAATTTTTCCGTTTTTACCGTTTTTAATATGTGAGTTTTCAGCATAACTTCTAGTGTTAGCCCCTAATATTTGGCTGTATTAGCATTATGGTACTTATTCGCCGTCTATTTTCATTTGAACTTTGTAGATATTGCTCTTTTTTATTTATGAAATTTACATGTACCGATTTTTTTTCTTGGTCTCTATTTTTTGGTCTAATCATTAATCTTATTAATTGATGTCTGTAGGTTGATTTCCCCTTCTTCCTGGCTAGCAGTGTTTGTAATTGGAGGATGTCACCAATCTATAAAAGGTGAAGAACCGGCCCAATAAGACTACATTGTATTAAACCCGCGTTAATGTCCGAGTAAGCATCTTCTTGCTTTATTATAAAGGCTCGTTCTATTATATACAACTTTAGCAGTTTTGTATATTGTTTAGGAAGGACTTTGTTCAGTTTGTATTTGAGCCATTCATGCCAAGCTTTGTCAAATGCCTGACCCGCGTCTAAGAAAACAGAGAAGCAGAGCTTCTAGTTATTTTTCTTTGACATCGGTTATCCTGTACGTAGTCTATAAAGGAGTGGAGTTTCCCGGAGGCAAACTAATGTGAATATATTAGTTTTCCCTCTAGAAGGATAGGTTTAAATCTTCTCAGTAATATTTTCTCAAATAGCTTGGCTTATATGAAGATGCTACGTTTGATAGTTTTAGCGTTTTGGAAATCATTATGAGTCAGTTATTTTTCACAAGGTCGGACGGCTACCTTAATAATATGCATTGATATTTTTATTCTGGATATTTCCTTTGAAGTAGTATAAATTATTTTCAAGCTATCTTGATCCTGTACCTGTTTAATTCGTTCTTCTTCTTCGTTAGTCTTAATCTTTTGGTCGCCGTCTATAGAGATATTTTAGATTTTCTATTTCAATTGTTGGGTAGTATTATTCGATTTGGTTTTTCTTTCTGGAGTACTAGTTTGATGTGACCTGGGTCTTATTTTACACTTTTTACGTATTATTTCTCTTATTTTGTATGTGTAGGTATTGACTTTTGTTCTTGCGATCAGGTTAGGGGTACTGCCCAATGCAGCTTGTTGGTTACAGTTGGCTAGTATTTCAACATCCTTGCCTAAGTCTTCTTTGTTCTAGAATCTTACTGGAAGATTGATTTTTTCTTTTAGAATAGTTTACAAATTTTGCGAATTTCGTCGACTAAACACTATGGGTTTCGGTTTTGAATTATAGGTGAGTAGAAAGGAGGAGTTGTCTAAGCTTATACCCCACACCTTTTTTCTTGCATTTAATTCACTGATATTTTCCTTGATCAAGTCGGCAATTTTACTTGGATAGGTAAGCTAGAATATCGGTTTAAATGTTGATAGCGTTTCGTACTTCAGTTGCTTAGTTGCATGGAAGAGTTATTTTCCTTTTGTTATAAGAACTGATGCACAGTGAGGATGTGGGGGTGCTTAGCAATGCAGTCATCCCTATTATGAATCTATAGCATTATGTTTCTAGAAAATCTATGAATTGTTCTTTTTTGATATTATATAATTAACTCGTAATTTTTACTTTTAATGCTTCCTAAGTGCCTCTTTTATTGTATTCCATCTCCTGATAATGGGTAATAATACTTCTTATTGTAACTGCGCTACCACCTTTGGAGTAATTGTCCTTTAAATCTAATGTATGAGTTTCTGGTAGTATAGCTTGCAGCTCTTGTTGTTGCTTTAATAGTCCAATTGTATTTCCTCTAGAATTATTAGACTGATTGTCCCCATAAAAAACTTTTTTGGAATTCTGTATTCTAATCTGGTTATTGTATCATCCAATTTTGTAAGTTTCTACAGTATGTGACGAAGAGTTTGTTCTTTGTAGATATGAGTCACTTTGATTTTCCTTCTGTTTTTGTTAACCATTGAGTATCGGGCTACTTACATGTTAATAAAATCGTGATACTAACGTTTGATGAAGATATGGCATCCGAAGAAATTGAATTGTTTTATTGAATATCGAGCTGTTAATACTTCTTCTAAACTTAGAACCAACTGAATAATATAACGTTACGAGTTCTTATTGGGATATGTAAAAAGAGATAGGAACAAAATTGAAATGGATACTGCGGATATATCGAACATAAATTAGAAAGAGGCCAAGATTATGTGTATGACATGTTTAATCTACATATTCTACAACGTAATTATTCATACATTCCAGCTAGAAATATGACATTTTGGGACATCGTGAATATATTTTTCTGAAATAACCTAAGAATAAATAAGGATTATGAATCCGTTTACTATTCAACATTGAACCTTTTTCTATGTATTCGAACAGTAGAAACTACACTCCGTCGCTTCTTTTTATTGAATAATCATTTCAGCAGAATTCACCGTGATAGTGTTATCACGCGTGTTCTAGTTCACATTCTTATATAATATACGGTCTTTTGATAGTAGAAAAACATAATACATAGTGTACATAAAAATTGGACAGGCGAATTTCTTTCAAATGGAAAAAAAGTCCTTACCACAAAAATACATGCAGATAAATTCCATTCAAATGAAACATCACCTAAAGTATACAAGTAAAGTCGAACGCACCTGTTATGACACGTTATATACCTTCGTAACAGGTAAACTATGACAAAGCAAATTTACAAGGGTGTGTGCTTGCATAGAGTCCCAACAATAAAAATGAAGGACAGGTAGATATAAGAAAAGCGGATGGGCACTTTGCTACCTTTGTATACCTAAGTACACTTAAACACCTAGATACAATAAATTGTTTAACAGCTAGAGATAAGAAAAAAAATATTGTCGAGTTCTTCCATTTACAATTGCAGAAGCTGTTTTTATAAAAAGCAATCAAAAAATCTCTTTACTATTCGTATACTTTCACTGAAGGCAAATGCAAAATCTTTGGTACTCAACCAATTAAAACGGCGAATCTTAAGGTTTAAGCACTATGTATTCGTCCAGTGGCATATTAAATCTCAAGATAATAATTCATTCTTTTATCATTGAAAAGTCTTGTTGTCGTTACGTAGCGTTTATGTGCCAAATAAAAGATTATATTTTGTTCAGTTCTATTGTATATTGTCAGAAAACAAGGCATTTTTTCGACCATGGGAAAATGATAATATTATATTGAAAGGATAGCGAAATTAAGAAAAATTAATAAACATTCCATTTATCCAGTTTTTACAAAAGAAAATTAACAACTTATCCACAATATACTTACGCCAGCGCAGCGTGGGACACAGAGTAAAGTTCTAATAAACTATGGTTTATTAGAAATTATAAACCAAACATACGTTTCTACTACAGACGAGTGTAAATGTTGTGATTATTGTTTATAAACAACAAAAGATAACAGTTAAATAAAATATAACTTCATAAAGAAATATTTTTGAGTAGATAAATATAATAAAGAACGAAAATTAGTGAATAAGTGTATAATTAAATATTAATATCACCCGAATTATAATAATGAAAAACAAGCGTCCAACATTACATGTATGTACTTATTGCAAACTTGAACTCAACTGAACTTTTAAATTGAAATAGATTATTCAGATTTTGATCTTGAAGCGTTCAGTTGTAATAATTATCAAATACTATTTCCGTTTTAACTTCACTGAATACCGGTGGAAGAATATATTAAAATGACTGTGTGTTTATAAAATAACAGGATCTCTATAAAACGTCGACACATATCGCCCAATTAATGTTTTAAACCAGTTAAATTTGCATATATGAATTAATATCATAAGAGTAATTAAACAAACAGAAATGAATGATATATGGGTGATTCCATTATAACTGTGATATTCAATGTCCTGTATTGTTTTTTTGTACTAGTCATTAATTAATAATCAATTAATAAAAATTTTGTGTTAATTGAATAATTCTTAAGATATTTAAACATTATTTTTATACAATATAACTTGCCACTTAAAGAAAACTTATACTACATCACTTGAATGTCAGTACCGTGTCATGTCCATTCCTAGAATTTACCGATAAATTATTAATTTTTTTTGTCGTAACAAATGATTTAAACTAATTACCTTATAAATTCTAATGTTTATGATCAAACTGAGGAAAATTGATGCACTTGTTGTTTAATATCTTAAGTTACCATGTCAGTACCGTGGATAAATGAGTCAGTACCGTGGAACTCAAAATCCGACATTTGTGTCTTGCTCGTGATACTTTGAAGTTGTAGTAAATTCCTCTTAGAGTTTTATTTTTACAGTAAAATAGATGAATAATATGCATAAAAAAGTTAGAAAAGTTAAATTTTAAAATCTTGAAATTTTGAATACAAAAAATCACAGTTAGAACGGAATCACCCATATAGAATGGAAAAGTTAAATAAAATTTTTCTGTAACTTGATGAAGAATTCTTAGAATACGTCAATTTTCTATGGAATAAGCATGTTTATCATTTTTGTATCGCAAATCAAGGAGGACTTGTTTTCTTCAAATATGCAATCTGCCGGAAAAATGAAAAATTTACTGAAACTAATATCATACAATACAGAAGAAACAATATAGAAAGTGCTTCCCACATTTTTGTAGTGACAATAAGATGGAATCAAATTTCTTGGGGGAATCAGTTCATCGAAAAGCATAGTTATACATTGATCTAGTCACATCGGAAAAAAATGCAAATTCCGATCCGACACATGCGTATTTTTATGAAATTTTGGGTAAAGAATTCACACAATTAGTGAAGATTTTTATTTGTGCGATGTGACAATTTTACCGATTGCGGCAATTTATTCACCACCGATATTAGTAATAATTTGTTTGGAATTCTTCGTCAAGCTCGCAGAGATTTTGTGTTTTATACTTTGGACTAACTCTTTTGAGCTTTTGTAACTGCCTCCGGAGTGTGATCTTTGCCTAGGAATATGCTGTTTAGAAAAAAAAAATAAAAAACTCAATTTTAGTCATTACCTTTTGGGAGTGATATCTCGGAAAGGAGTGGACTGAGAAAATTTTGTTATAGGAAAGACCAATCTTAATTTCATACGAGCATTCACCTCCTGAATTATGCCGCACGAATTTAGAAGCACCTTGTATATCTCCTCAAATTCTAAGTACTTATGTGATATATGATAGAGTAGATCTTTCAAAACTTTACTTCAGCCGCGCTAAAATTGTTATTTGATAATATATTACAATTACTACAAAAATATAAATTTTGCTAACAAAATTGATTGATGACCAGGTAAATACATCGAATATCTAAGCCTCGTTAAAAGATTTTATCCTATAGGATGCTGTTATATTTTTGGTTGCAACCATATGGTATGTCTGATTTTATCTCTTCGGTTGAGAAGTCCCGTTAAGATTATTGTAACATATACTACCTCTTAGAACAGCCCCAAAGAGACAGAAGTGTTGGATTCGTATAATGCACCATTCTCTATGATTATTGGCGTGTTGCTTATAGAATTATGAAAATTATTTACATTATTTTTAAATATTTATACCAAATGAGAACGAAAATAAAAAATTTGATAATTTGTTAGATATCTATTAGTATGTAATTATAGTGGACATTGACGATGTTCTAGAAATCCTTAAAAAATAATACAATCTGAAAAATGGTATAATATCCTCCTTATACACATATAATGATTTATTTTTCTGGAACTCGTTCAAATGAATATTTTTTCGAAAATTTTCTTATGAATGACCTCTCAAAAATTGTCAGATGAAAAATATTGTGGGCATATTTTAGAATTGTACAAACTACAGCTTCGTTCCACTTTTAGAGAAATATAATCCTGTAAACTGTTGACAAAATTCAGCTATACTACACACATGACCCTATGTATGTTTTATATTTGTTGAACATTCGTATTAATAATAGCCATAATATCCATAAATATTCAATGGTGAGGTGATATTGAATAAGAGTCCATTTATAACGACCAAAATGAGATTAAAGAAGTTCTAAGAATTAAGAAAATGAAGACGATTTAATTAGTATATAGTGTGTTCATAAATCCACAATAGCTAATGTGTGAATTGGTTAACAAAGAAAAAATGAACGAAAGTTTTTTCAAATCATTAAGATCATCCGTATAATTCCATTTCAAGTACACCGGTACTCCAAAATAACTTAATAGTTCGATTTTCTAAAAAGTATATATTCTCAGTATTTTCTGATAATCTATTAAATTACAAAAATACAACCATCAAGTTCCATAACTCAACATTTAATTATTTCGAAAGTTGCAGTCGTTTATAATTAAAATGATGAAAAAATTATTTTTGTTTTTTATCAATTGTGTTCGAAAGTCAAGAACTATTTCTTAGAGTAAATAGGGAGGTTACAGAGATCGTGAAAGAGCTGATCAGATTAGTTAGCTCACTTATGTAATGCATGGAAGCTAGATAGGAAAAAGGACGATCGCTATAGGGTTTTCGACAGTTAATATAGTAATACATGAGTTTGAAAATTTATAAAATAATTGAATGTTGAGACGATTATTGAAAAATGATAAATTGTTGCGTTTTTTTCACTGTGCCACAGGTAACCTAAATTTTTTCATTCTTATTAAACGATTAATTAAAATTTTTCAATTGAGTGCGATTATGATAAATATAGACAGATAATTACATTTTTTATTAATTAGATTAACAAAAATACTTGCCTTGTATTTTTTTATATTTATTCAAATTATCACAGACTGAGCAAGTGGATTTCTATGTTCACCTACAAGTTAAGTGTTATTTCAAAATAAAAAATTAAATTCTTTTTGCCTAATCTAATCTTTAAATAATACATAAGATTAAAATAAATTACAATGCTCAAGTTTATTTGGATTGTTGGAATTGTGAAAGTCTGGACTTAATCAAAAACTAATTACAAACAAAAATTGTTTCTGATCTGTTCTTCAATGAATATATATCATTAAAAGTTACGAAACAGCCAATAGGACTGAAGAAGTGATGACAAAAAGATAGGCACTGAAACACGTTGCCATTCCAACTTTAAATGTTTTTTAGTTGATTTAAAAATTTTCTTTTTCTTGAATTATACTAAAAACAACGATAGTCTTTATTATTCAGAAAATAGATTTGAAAATTTTCCATTATTCTATCAATTAACATATACATACAAACAAGGCATTTCTCGATACAAATGTAAAAAATCAAGCATTTGCAACACTGATGCACTCTAGTGAGAGAGTTCGGAAAATGATGTATCCTTTAATTCTCGGACGCTTTTAATATGGACCAATCGAAAGCGTGAACTTAAACGAGTAGCGTCCTCTGCTGGAAAAATGTAAGAAATACAGAGATTCATAAAACAGCAAGCTAGACGATGTTCGGTGTGCATATTCAAGAAAAATTTATTTTATTATCGTGTGCTTGTTCATCGTAATGTACATTTCACAGTTTAGAATAAAGTCGTTAGTGTTGTAGAATTGACGGTACTTTATTAGTAAATGGTAAACAAACCCTTAGATTTTTTATCCCATCTCACCGCATGAGCTTGTTACCAGGCGAAAGTGCGTGAAACTTCGTGATTGCATAGTTTGCATCGAAGTATAGAGTAGTGTCACCAGTTAATTAAATTTGAAAGCATTGGGATTAATCCGAAACTGTCTCATAGAACTGTTTCAAGAGTTGGAAGAATTCGCTTCCTGGTATGATGCAATTTCGAAAAATTGGTTCCTTTTTATATTAAATTCTTGATTTATCCCTGGTTTAATGTTATATTCATTTGATTTTATCGGCACTTGAGGCATTCCCGGCTTTTCTCAGAGCTAAAATAATGGCTGAAGTAATAAAAACTCTTCTCGTAAAAATAAGGCTTTGTGAAGATTAAATTTAAAAAATTTTGAAATATACTTGAATTCAGTTCAAAGTGAGGTTATGGCAGGTACACAATTATCACAAGCTGTTATTATGTAGCTAGAAGATTGTATTAACAGGTGTGAAACTTTATTAGATCAGGAATATGAATTTCTTCAGAATAAAATAAAGGAAATTGTGGAAAAGCAGTTAGAACTTGACGGTGAGATTTCAGATCGCGAATATTTTGACGGTTTTCTTTATGGCTGTATGGCTTCAGGTAAAATTCTACTCAATAAAGTTAGTCCCAAAACGTATCGAATTCTAAAAAAAGAATTTCGAATACTTCTTTTCAAATTTTATTATAGATTTGGAGTTAGTTGCCTACTTTCAACAGTACTCACGAATTTTGGTTAGAGTTTTATGTTTCTTTGATTTCATAATCATATTAATCCAAATTTAGTTACAAGATATTCAAAAATTTTATTATTTATTGGTTGCTTTGGAGGGTTCTCCGTAACAGGTAATAAAATCGCAAGACTTTGTTACAATTATAAAATTGCTTGAGAATTAGTGAAAATAAAAAAAAATTTAATGCATAATCGTTTGGAAGGTTTGTTTAGTCTAGGAAAGTTAGATAGAAATAGCGCTACAACTGCAAATATGAGTTTCATTTTTTGGAATATCTTGGCTATTTTTATATAGGTGAAATGTTTAGATGACGGTTTGGTAGGAAAATTGGAAGAGAGAGTGAGATACAGTGGAGATTTACTGACTATGGACGATATGCACGCTTTTAGGGCGGATTTTCTTAAACGCTAAGGACATAATAAAGCAGAAAAGAGTCATTTTAATAATAAAAAAATGAAGGACAAAACTTGGTTCTCCTTAGCGATTCAAATGTGTGCGTATGTAAAAAGTTTCAATCTTTGTCAGTTCTTGAGCGTAAACAGGTCAAACATTTGATGGTCCAAGGATTTTTGGATCTTTATAATCGAATATGTTTTTTTTTATATTTCATGGTTTGTTAATAGTCATTTTTTTGTGTATTATGAACTTTTAATCTATTTTCTAAATACTGAGATGTGTGTCCTGTGATGTTTTGGATTTTAGTATAGTGAAATATTTGGATAACGTATTATGTCCTCTATGATTTATACTAATATCATATTTATTAAAATAATTCGATAGTTGTTCCCTGTATATATGGTAGGGAAAATGTTTATGTTTTGATGTTATATTCTGTTTTGTTTCTTAATTGATATTATCTATTCATCCTTATCTTGAATATGTTATTAAAATATATTTAATACTCTTAAATGGACAGTTGGTATGGGAAAAACGTTCCTACGCTACGGTGTCGACAATATTCATTTTTTCTCTCGTTGGAGACACTTTATCTATACTGCGCTTGTTTGAGAATGCGCAGAATTGAACTAGAGCCTTCCTTAGTTGGAACAGCTTCAACTTATAGAAACTGTCCGAATAGAAGTATTACATATATGGTTATTTATCATTTTTTACGGATACATATATCTTCCAATGCAGTTTTTGCGTTTTGATTGACTAATTATATAAATTCAGGATTTGATAGTTGGATAGGTGTATCAGCCAAACTTATAACCACTGATCTTTTGTGTGGCATACGATTATATGAATTGAGGTTCAAATATCTTGAACACCAAGTTGGCTTCGTAATCCATTCTGTTCTTATGTTATTGATAATTTTTTATATTGTGACATCAAAAAAATTAATTTTATCATTTTGTTTTCCATTTCGATTGAAAATTGGAGTTTTTTATGATAAGAATTGAAACTTTTTATGTTTTTATTTTGATTCCTTGGAAAAGCAGTAATGTAATCTACATAATGGAAGATGAATGGGATATTTTTATTGAGTTTGCAAATTAATTTGTTCATGTGTCTCATTCTCAAATCTGAAGTATGTGCTATAGCTTTGATACATTCGTTTTGAGGTATGTCTGCGTATTTTTCAATTATATCCCATGTTTTTATTAATGTATCTTCCACAATAATTATTGTAAAAGGAATGTTTGTATATAAAGAATCTGACGGAATAAACACATATTCGTCATAAATTTTGATATTTTCAATTTTTTCTTTGATATAGTATTTGTACTGATATAAAATTTTTTTCGAAATATTTTTCAAATAATTAGATAATAGGGTTAAATGAAGTTAAAACATTTGATCGAAGAGTATGTCAGTTTCTTGCAGTTTTGGTAGATCATATATTTTAGGGAATGTGACATTGTGAATTTCTAATGTTTTTTGCGTCTGATGGCGAAATAAAACATCGTTATTTGCAAGATCGAATGAGACTATTATTTTGTTTTCAATAGAATCGTAGGATCCTATTCAATTTGATTGTAAGTTGTCTTATCATTCAACAATATGATCATTTTATTATAATAATCTAGTAATTTCATAAATACAGTTTTATTGAATTTATTTGCTTTCAAAGTTTGATATTTCTATGATATTATGTTACTATATAATCATAAAGGGCATACATTATCCAAATATTTCGCTGAACTTAAGTCTAAAACATCTAAAAACAAAAAGTAATGTTATATATCAAATACCTTGTAATAATTGGGCGCTGTCAATATAGGGCAGATATTTTAGTATATAGAAAATAGATTAAAAGTTCCTTAATACGATAATAAAAAAGAGAACTGCATTATCGAACCACAAAATATCAGAAAATCATAAATTTAATTATAAAGATTAAAAATAATAAAATAATAATAAAAACTAATTTTTCTTGTTAAAAGAAGTTTCTATTTTATTTTTATTTTGGTATTCAGGATGTAAGTGATCTATTGATTAATATAATTACGAACATTGTCAAGTCATATTTTGATAAAGACCGAAGTAGGTCGGAACGTCAATTTTTACACGTTATTTAAACTGATTTTTATTGAAAAGAGACCTAAAATCAAGACAAACTATTACCAAAATATAAGGTCTTTCTAATGACTTCGATGACATAATTTTCAGGTCATTACTTGTTTATTGTTTGGGAAAAAAGTAAACATACACTACTTCATACTTTTTTTCCAAATAAATTACGTGTAGCACAATTAAATATTTATATTATAATAAAATTAGTTTATATTATGGATTTTCTAAGAAAAGTGTTTTTCATTTTTTTTTATTACATGTATTAGTTGTACAGAGTGAGTATATTATGATAAAACTATTTCAAATCTTACATTAATAATAGTAAGTAATTGAGTAATCATTAAATACGAATTCTTGAATCCCAGAATTTTATCAACAAGAAATTAGTTAACCTGACGATGAAAAATAGGATTATGTTCTAAAAATTAGTAAAATCTAGTCAGATAATTTGCTACACCTTGTGGAAGAGAATTTTTAATCACCGCCGAACAAAGAATCGTAAAATATGGTTTTTATTAATTAATGCGGATTGTTCTTAAATGGAGGTGAGCGGCTATTGCCAGATGATGTTCATTGCCTTTATTTTACATATTTAATAGTTGTTTGTGGAAAAATAATTATTTTGTATAGAGAACCAGTAAAAATAATTTTGTGTTACACAGAAACTGTATTCGGCAGATCGAAACCTTCTTCAAAGGTAAGTACGAGGCTGTTTGGGCGCCAAAAATGAGATATTATCATATTATGAATAAATAGAGACACTATTTTACTAGTAAAACAACTTGTTTAACTTGTTCTAAGTTTTTAAATTATATAGTACGTATTATATATTCTGCTTCAACGTATTTTAAATAATTATAACACAAGGTTTCTACGTGTTCATAGTATTAATTAGTAACTAACATTGTTTATTGATTTGTATTGTAATTTGTATTTTCACAAATGAAATACATCAACAAAATGTGTTTTTTAACAATCTGTTCCTATTTTCAACGAGAACCATAACACGGAATTCAAACGTGTTAGTAAGATGTTACTTACTAATTCGATTTTATCTGAATTTATCATTAAGTTTCAAGTATAGGTCCCTTTCGCAATAATAAACTTACCTCAACAAGAACCCATTTATAGCAACACGTCTAATACGTACTTTCATGCGCTAATTTTAGTTTAATACAGAAAAAAATTAGTATTATAAAAATATGCTCATTTATATGATTGAATACCATAATATTGAGGTAAACGTTTTCTTCTTGAAGATGGGAAAGGTGTTGTTTTTGTACTAGCATTATCAAATTGAGATATTTGGTGGGAGTATATTATATAATATATACATAATATATTTTGTGCATAACAACTAAGTACCATAAATACATTAACTGCTGCAAATAAATTGAAACAGAAGTCTTAAAAGTAATGTAGAACATATATATAAATGTACAAATTTCTCACAAATTTGTTATATAGGTAACTGACTGAATTTTACCATTGCCTACATTAGTAGAGAATATCGTATCGTTAAAGCAATTGTTACTAAAGTTGTGTAACACATTAGTGTTTTTCCTTGTAATGTTAACTAAATTCAAATTTATTTCAATTTAATATTTATCGTATCTTACAAAACTACTTAATGTTTCGCAAATTCATTACATACAAACATCTCTTTCCTTTTAATGAAGCGGAAATATTGAAAAAAGTCTTATAATCAAGAATTTTTAATTGGAGTGTTTGGTATACATCATAGATTATTTAACTATCGAAAAGGATTCGTTTTTAATACATTTATGTACACACAATTTGTATTTTGTATTCAAAATACTTGATATTCATACATTCATAATGAATAGATAGTCAAATGTGGCGAACCCAGAATAGCTTCCTGTACTGTGGAAGATATTACATCATATATTATGCCTTGGTACATCGTAGTAAATGAACGGACCTGTGTTGTAGAAACAGAAATAAAATTGGATAGGATTATATCATTGTTGAATATGTTGGCTAAGCTATATAATATAGTCAATATCTTACAACTTGAGTAGGACGCTACCTATTTAGATAAGGAAATTATTATTAATAGTTATTGAAGCCAGGTAAGTAAGTAGAGCGATTGGTAAAAGAAAGTCTATTGAAAATTACTAAATAAAAATTGACAAAAATTATTCTACTTATTTTGGAAAATTAACAACTCAACAATTGAAATTAACAACACAAATAACATTGGTTTAGGTGTGACGCAGTTGACAATTATATCATTCCGTTAACGTTCCTAATGTAGCAACCATAAAATCTTTTTTTTCTCTTAATTTGACCACCTTATTCTTACGCCATATTGTACCAAGTATGATAATAACATTTTTCCTTTAGAACAGTCATTCAGATTTACTTCAATTTCAGCCATTTCAAAAATAAATTTTGTTTTCACTATTGGCTTGTTGGAAATGGCATTGAAAGTCTAAACTTTGGCACCCTCTCTCATACAAATTTCACTTAGATTTTATCGAATATTGTTGATGGTAGTTTTGTACAGAGTCGCTCAGAAAGCACTTTGAAAACCAGCTTTATATAAATCTCAGATGGATCGAATTTTATTTATTAAAATGCATTCTGTCAAAATGCTACTCACAAAAAACTTGAACATTTTATAAAACTCGTTCCAGTTGCTTTGTGGTGATTCAATATCCTGGAGTATATGTAAATCAGTTTAGAATTTTACTTTATTTACTCAAATTTTACTCACATATAATTAATTTTGGTTTATGGTTACTTTTCAGAATTCCAGAAAATTTATACTATTGTGAAAATTAAGTTTAACATACTGTCAGTGAATTTTACAGAAATATTTGAATAAAACATCAATTAGAATAATATATTTGATTAGGACCACAGCATTTTGATTTATCTTGCTTAAAACAAATTATTTAATAACTTCCATAAAATTCGACATAATAAATTTCACACTCATCACAAACTTGTTCAGCTTGTTCAAATTACTTATATTGATATTTAGCTGAAAATTTATTTTTCGTAGAGCGTTTATAATTTAAACTGAACTTGCTACCTATTCATTCTAATTTAGTGGAATCTCAAACTTAAGAAAATTATTAGATCCATGAACAGATTCAAGTTACTTCACTAAAGGATTTATTCAGTATTTAATACATTCCTTATATGAATTTTAATTTACCAAGAATTAAATCTGTAATTAAGAGTATATAAGAAGCGGAATTCAAACATTAATTAGTTTTTAGATAGAACCTAATTTCTATTGACTTGTTACAGTATTTTCAAAATTTAACAGTTTAACATTCAGCTTCGCGAAAATTTTACACTCGAAATTTATTACACTTATCTTCTAATAAATTTTAGGAAAATATTATTTATATTAACAAAAAAGTGTGGTGAAGCCTTAATAGTTTGTGTAATTAAGCTCAACAATAATTTCAAATCATTGTTTATGTGTTTGATTTGCCATGAAATTTTGAAACATTTTATATTTTGTTAAAAAAAATTAACTCACTTTATTTTTATTTGGAATCGAATAAGTGGTAAGTAGATGTATACTTGAAAATTAGTATTGGGTATTTAAACAACTTTGTTAATATGTAAATAATACGAAGAAACGTATTTATTTTTTTAGAGAAAAAATTTTAAAATTTGTTTAATTTTTTGAATATTTCACTGAATCTCCACTCAACCACATTATTAAACATCTTTCACTTTAGCGCCTTTGGAATTCGTTCAGTAAATCTAACCTTCCAAAATTGAACACATTACATTACCTTTCATCAATAATCTATGGCCCCTGTTGTATCCGATCTAACCTCGAACTTGATGTCAACCATCTGCGTTTGCATCAATCCAAAAAGCACTAAATTAACTTCAGACTCCACGTAACACCCACACACACATTTACTAAGTATCCAAACTCACAAATCTTTTTAAAACGTACACAAATAACTTAAATATCACAATATTAAAGAGTTAACACATCAATTTCACGATGGATGGTAATATTTCTCTATTCACGGGTGACCTTGAAGTGGTACACACCGGCTATGGTACTATTCAGGTACCGGCACCAACGAGGGTCTGATGATGACTGAAGTGAAGAACCACTACTCTCAAGAAACCTGAAATGCTTCGGTCTGCAGAGCCGCACTCGATCTTGGAAACCGAAACATTTCTTTAGTGTATATTATTGACTGTTCAGATTCTTCGAGAATTTTATGATATATATAGCAATAGCATCGGCGCTGTGTTTGAAAAGTATTATTGAAACTATTAACAAATAAGTAATAAATAGAATCTAATGCTCTTTATATACAATGAATCATTCTTATCAAAAAGTTTCTGTTAGCTGTAATAAGATTAGAAACAATGCAGTGTCTCGAATTGATAAATTACTGAGACGTGTCTATAAAGTGAAAAAGTAAACGAAATAATAATACTTGCTTAGAATTCCATTATACCGCGTCCTAAGTGTTGATCAACTCAATTACTCTGGAATATCTTGCATGTCATAAATTTTGGTATTAGGATAGTTTCATATTATCTTTTGTTGCATGGAAAAATTAGGTGGCTATTCAAATAATCATGCCCATACTATTAAGAAGCTTTTCTTTATAATTGTTACATAGTCATAGAGTTTCAGTTAAGATGTAAATTATTAAATGATCACAATCACAATAATCACAAGTCTCTTGATTATTCATGAGTTAATATCACTTAAATCGGTTTTTTCCAATGAAAGATCTCAATTATCAGAATGATCAAGCATTTTCAATTATTAATTAATTAATTCACGAAACATTTCCGCCGGTTATATCACAAGGAAAAATTAGCAATATATAAAAGCTGTTTCGCGAGCTTGGTAATGTAAGAAGGATACAAAAAGTAGCTGCCAATACAGTAAGTGATGATACGAAAATTGTTATTATGATGATTCTCAAGAAAACTGACATATTTCTGGTTTGTTCGACGTTAACCACATCAATTTTTCGAATATTAAAGGAAAATAAAATGCATCACTATAATATGAAACGTTTTTGTGAACAAATGATGGCATTGCTGTAGCCCAATTAGAAGATGTTTTGTTTTCTGATAAGAACAAATTTACACTTCAATATCACGATCATGTCAAAATTGCTTATAGGTCTAATCAGAATCTTGACTAGATGAGAGAAGAACATACACAATATCCTGAAAAAGTTAACGTATGGACAGGAATTGTAGGAAATCATATTGTAGGTCTCTTTTTCATTGATGACAACTTGCATGGAAATACTGCTTCAAAATAATATCATGCTATATTTGACAAACCTATATCCTGATTGATCAACGTCAGCGAATGAAATATGTTTTCAGCACGATGGAGCACCATCCAGTTATCAAATAATATCTGGCAGTATCTGAACCAATTTTTCAAATCGGTGGATAGGTAGGCACTGATCGATAGAATGGCCAGTACGATTTCTTGATCTGACGCCATTAGACTTTTTATGGGGATGTGTCAAAAGTATTTTTTACAAAATAAAGCACCTCAACTTAGATGTCTTAAAAAGACGCTTGCTATTGGATCAGTTACGCCTAGGATGTTGAGTAACGTTATAAGGCATTTCTATACCAGACTAACGTGTTGCCAAGACGTTCGCGCCGAGCATTTTTTACTTCAATAAAATATTTTTTTTTTCGAAATCAGTAGTAAAGTGATAGGTCGATAGAAATCGGCAGTAAAGTTGCTTTTGAGTACCTAGGCACTGAGGTAAAATTTAGCTGTCATTCGCTTCATGTTGGACTGCAGTCGATTACAGATCAGCCAGCTTACAACCTTTTAACAATACGGCTAAACACCTCGGCAACTAATCTCCAGCCTCGTGACAAAAAGTATGATTTTAGTGTCTTTATACATAAATAGCTATTATTTTTAATGTTGATTTTTGTGATAAATCTGAAATTTCCAAAACAGTTGAAGGTATAGAACACTGTTTTTGAATTATGTCTAAAATTCTTTAAAGTATCTAAAAATAAATAAATGATATACAGAGGGATTCATTTAAAGTAAGAAAGTTTGTATTACTACAGTCTCATGACAAACCTATATATATATATTTTTAAAAATAGGTATTTAAAAATACAAATCGACGTGTCCAAGATTTTTCTCAACTCGCCCTTCTTTATTTTTTAACGAATTTTATCCATTTCGCTGTTCCTCACCAGATAAAAGGACTATAAAAATACATGAACAGGTATAGGTATAGGATATTGTACATGAATTATATCTAGAATTCTCTGAAGAATCCAAAAAATAATTATGTACAGGGGGTTGCATTTAAAGTAACGAGGTTGGTATTGCTACAGTCACATGACACCCTGCATATTTTTTTTGAAGAAAATACACATTTAAAAATACAATCCAAGCATTTTTCCAACACGCCCTCAATTATTTATTAACGAATTTGTTTCATTTGGCCGTTCTTCGCCATATAAGAGAACTATAAGAAATACTTGAATATATTGATCTACGGTTGTAAATATTATAAGGTTATATTGAGAAAAAAGGTACCCGCATACCGTAAGGAACCTAATATATCAGCGAACCAAATATCTGTATCACCCTATACCTATTAACTGGAAAACGAGCTTTGTTTTAATATTTTCAGTCTCTGTGGGTGGCAGAAGTCGTAATAATTCTGAAATTATAGGAAGGAAGCTATAACCAACAACCTTCTCTGAAGTAAATTTATAAGTCAGTTCTTCTACATATAACAAGCGGCGTTACCAAAACAATTTTTAATGAATGGCAGTCGAAATATATTTTTATGGGATGTGGGGTAATATACTGTTCAAACTCATTTATTGAGTAAAACTAACTACACGCATTAAGCTAATTATTTGATTGGTGAGATGATTGTTCAATGTTTAACTTAATTACCATAAATTTAGGCATAATAAAACGAGAAATATATATTCGATTTAAATCCTTAATACTAGATAATTTTATTGAGTTTGTCCGACTGGTGGTCTTTGAGTTTTGTACTGGCTTGGCTATTACACTACAGAATATGCGTTCTTTTTTTTTCACAGCAACACTAGCTCGAAAAGTTTGGTTCTCTAGAGTTTTTCCACTATCCCACATTAGTCCAGTTTGGATATGCTTCAACGTTCTCATGGTTGTAAAGCTATTCTTCGTGCTTCTTGCAAAGACCTTGCCTTATTATCTACCGTTTCCATTCCCTTTTCTTCTTGATGTATTCTTTCTATCCATAGATGGGCATTTAGCGGTATTTACGTATGGAATAATATGATTATAGACATAGTATTTCATTAGCCGTCCAGGAACACAGCTGAAGATATCTTCTTTTCTTCTAGTGCTACAGTAAATCTATGTACTTGAACTAGTGTGGCGTGTTTTACTGTGAAACCAATCTGATTGGAAGGAATTATGTTTTTTTCCAAAAATTATGTCTGAAAACGTTTTTATGTAGCTGGTAATAGAGATATTGGTCTCTAAGATGAAAGCTCGGTTGCAGTTTTGGGATCATGTTGACGTCTGCTACTTTGCAGTATCTAGTCACGTGTTTTGGTATATATGTTGTGTTAAATATGTGAAATTGTTTGCTTTTCTTGCTAGATATTTCAGAATCTGCCATGTTTTTAGGTCATTAGTAGGTGTTTTTTGAGTTAATATTTGACTTTGACTTTATTTCGCTTGCTAATACTTTTGTTTTCTGGTGGTTACCTCATTTATTGGTAGAATATCTGTTTCATTTGAGTGAAAAGTATTTTTAAAGGTTGGCAAAGTTTTTTCTCGATTAAACCTAGCTCAAGTTTGCTTTTATTTTTATAAAGGCGTATTTTTTCATAAGTAAGACTTTGAAGGTAATTTTCGTTATTTCTCTTAACAGGTTTTATTGAAATTGTTCAAGCTGTTTTTATTTATTGGTGCTCTATTCTGTTGCCGTTTTCTTATTTTTTCAGCTGGAAGAATTCTTATTTCAATTGGCCAGCAATTTTTCTCTTTACCGGTCTCATATTGTTCCAGATAATCGGTTTGGTTGGTGATCAGTTCTTCTATGTACCTTCATATAATTTTGGGAAATTTTGTAGTTATTTAGAAGTATGTAGAACAGATCAGTAATTCTATTCATATCTATCCGCCAATATTTAGAATGAGTTTATGGAAACATTTTAATGGACATACGCAAATAAAAAAATTCACACTCGGCTTGAAGGTGTGTACACTCAATCAAACTGACCTTTACCTTGACGTCATATTCAAGAAACCCAAACTAAATCAAGTAAAAGCGAAGTATATACTTTTATTTATCGAGGTCGTATATTTGAATATCTTGTATATTTTGAATAACAATGTAATTTCAATTGAATCGTATGATATTATTTTAATGTGAGCAATAAATGATAGTTATAATATTTACTGAAGATTATTGTTTATATGCTGCTTATTCAGAAAACAAGTTAGATAACAACAACTGTTTTTGAATGTTCTAAAACAAGTAAGACTTTGTCACATTCGCTTACGAATAAATACAGTATACACAATATTACTGTTACATGAGTTTTTAGACTTAATAAATCAATAAAAAGGAAGGTTATGCTAGGGATACATAATTTCATATTTGAAGTAACGCATTTTATGTTTATTCTGGAATGCATAGATTTTTACTACTGTTTTTTAATGGTAAAAAAGCTGACATCCAACTTTAGAAGCCTTTGTATCGCATAAAAAGCTATGAATGATTCCGTTTTCTTTGCAAAACTAACTAAGTTTATGTAAGAAAAATTCCCTTCAAGAAAAAGTATTCCAATTTAGAAAACATTGATATAGTTTAACTCCCGAGTTATTATTTCTAATTAATCTAATCTAAATTTGACTCTAAAAGTTGCGACTTTTCTACTAGAAAACCAATTGGACCGATTTTTAAAACAGATGATCCAAGTAATGTTCCTCCGTTAATTCCGAAGTCTGCTGATTTTTTAACGCTCAACATTCTAGATTTAAAGCACTGTCCGTTTTTCCTTGTAATATGACATTTAATTTTTTTCGTATGGAGTAAATAGTAAATCTTAACATCCAAAATTATCACTTCCGTCAAAAAAATACCAGTTCATTTTAACATCGTTTTAGGATATGAACATTTAGTATAAAACAATTTTACTTAAGCTTAAAGTAATGTGGGACTGATCCAGAATACAACAATTCCAAGCGTCTTGTTTACGCCCATTTTGTTAGTCATGTTTGGTCTTGATCCACCTTTCGGGAAAAGGAATATCATGGTTTTTAACGATACCAACCACATAATTTGACTATTTTACTGGGTACGAATTGCTTATGGAGTACAAATTGGGGATTCTAAGTAACGGCTGGCAGTACATAACCATGTACTGGTAGCCTTAGCCGTAGCCGTAGGTAATGGTAATAGTTTTTGTTACGGATCCAGTACGAAATAAGCGATCCATCAATTTTTCAAAATCTCTCTATATGACTGTCTCTTGATATAATTTCTTATACTTTTTCATAACACCATATCTGTTTGTTCTTCCATGGAAAAACTATTTATTTCAAAATACAGTTTTTCAACACAGAAACCACTTGAACGGTTAATGACTTAAAAATATCTATCAATAATTTTGATTGATCCTCATAATCGTCTACGTAAACGCTATACAATATTGTGATGGAAATATTGTTAGAGGTGAGTTACCTGTATTCATACGGTTTCTAGTGAGCAAACAGGGACATTTTTCAAAATGTTTTTCTCATATCTATATGAACATCAATTAAGGTTAATATCTAAAATTATTTCCAGTAATACACGATATCCCAAAAGTAGTTCAACAAATCAAACATAAACACGGTTAATTCAAAATGCGCCATTTAACTGCGACCAAATTTTGGTCTGATTTTTAGGTATGTGCTTCAAGATTTTCCATCGATTCTTTAGTTTATGATATGGCAAAAAATAGTGAAGTACTCCTCATTTCTCCATTATTTGTGGAACGTTAACTCCTTAGTGTATTAAACAAATTTCTTCCTATGCTATTCTTTCTAGGGCCCATAAACAAAATTTTTTTCTCTCGTTAATACTGATACAGGTGAATATTTGTTCCTAGAAACAGTAAATAGACTTGATACATATCATTTTAATACAAATAAATAAAACTGAAATGATCAATCTGAATTGAATAATATTATGATTAAAATGACAGGCTCAGGCATAAAGAATGGTTCTTTGTATATAGCAAATCTGTCAAGAATTGACACCAGGTGATTCAATGAAACTTAACTAACTAGAGAAAAACGTTATTTATTTAATAAAATATTGATAACTCCAGAACTGTTAGAGATATGTATAGGAGTCCATTACGCACTTTGATTATAAACCAAGAGTCCTAATTCAATATGAATACAGGGTGCTTCAGTGAAGTAATAAAGTAATTATAATTAAATTGGACCGTAGTCACCTTCAATATAACAGCCGATTATAAAACAATGGAACAAAAATTTTCAGAATTTATAGCTCATGGTATGATTGTTGTAGAAACCACATGTCTCATTTAAATGGATTCATTGGGATTGTCTATGCCAACTCATTCCAACATTTACACACAAAATGAAATTCAATTTTTCATGTAGAATTAAAAAACGTTCTCTGATTATCTGAATCTGATTATTTCTTTTGGATCGTAACTGGATCGTGCATACATATTCAAAAATACGTTTTGTCAAACGCAAATAGAAAAAAAGATCAGTCATGGAACGAATATCATTGTTTACTAGAAATTGTAATATAATTATTTCAGAATACCTGGAGACGTGAACATTGAACATGAAGTAAACGTCCACGATTGACGTGTATTATTAATAATATGAAAAATAAACTCTTTTATAATTTACTGAAGTGACATTTCATTGTTAGCGATACTTAAATTAAGGCATTTTTCATAATGACAGATTTGAAGGTTTATACAAATACTCGGTATGTGCTCAGTAGAATTTACTTAAGTGCCAAAATAATGGGAGAAATGCTACTAATATAAAAGAGAAAATAGATTACATTGAGTATTTCGCATTATTGCAAAAAATTGACACATAAGAATTTGAAGCAGCTTCAAAAAAATACAAGAGAATACAAGGTATAGTGTAAAACAGAAACATACAAGTAATTTGATAAATTTGACATTAAACTGATCAACTAAATAACGGAAGTTTTTAAGATTTTATAAGGATAAAAATTCAAACCATTATCTATCGCAAAAATCTAAATATCTAACGTAAAAATAAGAGACAAATTTTAGAAGAAGAAATGTAGTCGCCTACTGGAAATGGACGATGATTAATAACACAAATCATGAATAGGATATCTACAGTTCTCAACTGTTGCAAAACACGAAATTCCAAATTCAACAAACTTACGGTCACCTAATAAGAAATAATCAATAACACCTGATAATGTTTCATTATATTAACGCTTATATTTGTCAGTAAATATTTTTAAAATTCCTCTGCTTATCTTTACGAGAGTCTCATAAAAAATGTTTGTCAATATTATTCAGATTCAATAACCCACATTCTTTGTTCGTATAATACATACTTAACATCAATATTTCGACATATGTGATCTTTATTAGCGTTCCTTTAATGAAATTCTCTAGGAAACAACACTACTTTTTACGAGATTTCATATGACTAACTAGAAGTTTGAAAAGCAATCTCGCGATGATACAGACTACTGACCACTATAAAATGCAATTATATCTGATCTGAATCTAAAACGTGTTTTATTTCGACAGAAGTAGCTTTCAGCAGACGATACTCATTAAAGAACGTCACATCGAGGGCAACGTCCGATTACGGCCCTGGCAATAAACTTATACAACACGAATACGATGTTGCCGATATCGGATCAATTAAAAATGATATCTTGCAGACTAAAATCACGAATACGCCAATCATCTTTTCTTAATTAGTTTTCGGGGTGTTGATCAGTTTAAAAATCTTTTTGCTTTTTTTGTGTTTTTTTGCCATGGCGCAGGCGCTTACCATTTAGGTCGAGGACAATGTTAAAAACATTATCTTTTTGAAATATCACGTGGAAAATTCAGTTCTATGTATCAAAAATATACATAGTAAATTTGTTCTTCCCATAAGTTATTCACTCTTTTTACCATTAGAAACAAATATTCATCAGAATTATTCTGTAGACAACGGCAAATCATTTTCACTCTGAATTTGAAGTAGTTTTAATTTAACTTACTACTTTTTAGAAATATCTGTTAATTTCCCATTCCTACACAAAGTTCCGTTAAGTGTGGAACTTGAGGCTTCTTGTTCAATATCATTCATACAGGAGAATTTTAAAACATAACATAATCATATTCTGTATAGAAGTTGATTTATTACCTAAGAGAACTAAAGTGACCTGAATTTTATTAGTAACAAGTTTCATATCATCCATTAGCAATTGATGAAAGAAATGATAGCGTACCCTGAGAATATTTTTTCACTATCAAAAAACATAAATGAAAACAGATAATAGTTAGATGTTCATAAAGTTTGTAAATCCAATAGTACCGTATAATTCAATACGGAAATTTTCATCTTATTTGCAAAGTTAATTTGGGACAAATACCTCAGTGGATGCCCGAATGGAAAGTTAGATTTGTATTGAAATATTTAGTTTGTAATAGCTACTTTTACAAGTAGAATCGATAGCCTGTCTCAGAATCTAGTTTACAATAGGGATTATTGATGCAGCTTATTGTGCCTTATTGAAAACAAGTATCGCCTATAAAATTTGGATGTTTCATGTTGTATATCTGACTCTGGCTGGTGGAAAGAAATATCTCTTATAGAAAATAAATTGTTATCAAATACACATGATACAAACAGTTGTGTGTACTTATCGAAATCTCCAAATTCGAAGTCAGATCAAAACCACATTGTGGAGAAAGTTTCAAACAATTTTTGATGCAAATCAGTGCTGATCAAAGTTAAACATTGATGCAGATGGAAGATTTCAATCGAAGCTCTCTTTCTTCTTTCTAATATTATTTAAATTTTATTTGTAGTGTCACATCTTCTTAGTCATCAATTCAAGTAAAACGTACTGGTCAGAGATACAAAAATTATGAATTTCATCAACTATGCATAGAATAACAATGTATGAAATAACAATGGAAATTTAACACAAGCGCAAGAATAATGAAACTTTTCGGAATGACTCAAATAACAATATATATAGGTATCAAATATAGAAATTGAATATTTGAAATTCTGTCAACACAATACTTAATTTTCAAATAGTTTTATAATAAATTGGCAAGTATATTCTTGTTAACTAATAAGTTTTCAGCAAATTATAATTATCACACATACAAATCGAAGATAGTAGAATGAGCCATTGCACCTCGTCGTCTAATCTATCTACCAGTATTTTCATTGGTACAGTTATTTCCAGACACAATCACAATTTTAACAAACATTTCGGCAATCACTTAATGATATCTGGCAACTATGTTTGGGGCTCCTACCGGCTTGAGAAAAAGTGGTTATTTTTTTAATTTAATTCTGTTGTAAATTAGGAATTCGGAATGAATTCGTGTTTTATTATGATGGGCGTTAAATGGCTTTGCCTCTTTTTTTCTTCTGTCGATCGCAACATCTTTTTTATATACTTAGAGGATGGAGGTTGCATGTAGGTTTTATATCTTGATCAGGTTGATGTTTTGTCTCGTTTGAGTAATTAACAAACATTAGAAAACACCTGTTGTAGATAATTACAATCAAATATGAGTCATTTATTACGTGAGTAAGGAACCATAACCCATAATTTGGTAAGTCCATAAGGATCACCATGATATTTGGTATTTATGTTATCGATTTTACTTTTGTATTTCAAATTTATTAATTATCTGGCATTTTCTTTTCATTATCTCACGTTTAGTAAATAATATACTAGAAAATGCCGAGAATAGATAATTGTGAGGCACTAGTGAGATTATACACTGAGCTAATTTCAACCAAATCTCAATATTTCGGTAATTTGTAATTAAATTTCAAATATTTACTTCCGAACTTGAACATTGAAATGCAAGATTTGATCGGCATAATAATCATCAATGGAACGATATATCTTCCTTCAGAAACAAATTCCTAAAAAAATGTTTTTCATTTCCTGATCTTTTTTTAAGAGGTGTGGAAATTCTTTTTACGTACAATGTGAGGGACTCAGTGGGACGCTCTACACACCAAAACCACACACCTTTCTGCTTCCACCTTTATGAACCTTTAGAACTGCGTGAGCATTACTTAAAAAGTTCAGTTTGTCTAATATATTATTTCAGTTTATACTGTTGGATTCTCTTTATTGAAAGTTAGCTCTTTTCATTCCAACGATATCTTTTATCATCTTGGCAAAAGTAGTCCAATTTCTCTCAGAAGTCAACTGGGTCGGTACAAGTTTTGCAGCAGTGAGTTTGGTGTTCATTTCTTTCTGGCATATTTCCCTTCGTGTGTTTCACCAATGCCTTTGAAAGAGGGTATGATTGGCGTCATGGTTGTTGTTACAGTACATATTGGGCTGTCAATGACGTGGAAACGATATTTTCTGATACAGTGATTTTTTCACTCTATCCTAACATCAATACTAGAATCAATTTATAAAGAGTTTTTTCGCCGATAACTTAATTTTCAGCAATTGGTGCAACTTGACTTTTCTCTAGGTAGGACCAAAATTGAAATAACCTAAAAAACTCCATATCTTTTCTGGTTTTGTTTATGTAATGCAAGATTACAATTCAAATTGCAACAGTGGGTAATAATTTATAGACAAACAATAATTAATTGGGGCATAGGTTAAATAATTAAAGTGTGCTGAAAATCACGTTACACCGAGCAACTTACATTGAAAACAATTTGGATTTTTTTACTGGTAGCTATGATTTCCTAATAAGCTCCTCTAGAAGAAAAATTTAATTATGTTGTCTCAATTTTCTCTCGAATTAAAGATAAAACCTAGTGAGGCAAGCCAAGAATAAATATTTCGAAATCAAGCAATCTAGATAAAGATATCTTGAGTCTTAAAAACTTTGAATTATAATTTCCATTTGCCAAATTTGTTGGGTAGGCACGTAAACGACCTAAATTAACTTATGATACTTAGAATCCACAAATTTTCTCAAAACCAAAGTAATACTCATTGCGTTGTATTTAATTACAAAGTCAAGATAAGAAGCCACCTGTTGAGAAAAGATCGGGATAGAACAGAAATTGATGAACTATCGAGATTTTCTGTTTTGGTACAACATTAATTGTATTGTGTTTTCTTGATTTTGACCCTTATCATCAAATATTGAATAGTGTTAGAAAGTGAAAGTTTCATCTTTTTTTTATCTTTTGTATATACCGAAAAAATGAATTGCACTTGTAGTTAGTTTCAAACTCTATTCACCTTCAACTCGTATTAATCTAAAAATTAAATTCAGGCTGACTCTTAGGCTCAATGTCTTTGAGTATCATCACTCGACGAAGTGCATGTTTCCACCACAGATATAATGCTACTTAAGCTGCAATGAAATAGAAAAAAGAAAGGCTATTTTCGTCAGATATTAATTGGTAATTTATTTGGAGAAAACAACGAACAATAACCGCTCTTTAATTAGAAGAATTGAGTTTACAGAGCAGCTTCTAAGGTGATTACAAAATTCTAAAACCATTGTAACAATAACTAAAAACTTCTTTATTTATTATTATACATAATATACAAGTAACGGGACCTTTTGATATGTTCATGTTTTTAAATATTTTCATGAAGACGGGAAGGGAAAAGTCGAAACATCAATTTTATCTATCTTTCAAAAATTATTTGTAAAAACTAATTTTGAAAAAGAAGACACCTAAAATCAAGATTATTTAGAAACAAAACAATTTATATACAGTCTTTTTAGTTATTGATATGATAAAAGAGAATTCTATATCATAGAATTACATATCCCGTTAATTTTAATGTTTTTCCCGTCATCGTCTATCATCTAAGAACCAACAACTTGGATCATAAGAAAAATAACAAGTTCCAACTGTACAGTTTGTACAGTTAGATGATATATTGTCATTGTAAGTAATATGTCGGGATAAATTTTAATAATTCCTGCATGTAGATGAAAAACGGAATGTGGTCCATCAACCAACGATCTATCTGAGAATTTTCTTCCGGGTGTCGTTGTACCGACGGGTTATAGTGTGCCTTCAGACTCTTTGAATTTTGCCGAAGATGTTTTTCCAATCCCGGAGGCTCGTCAAGTGGAATTCGAAAAAAGTCTTGCGTGAGGTCAACGCGATTGATGAGACAAGTCTACGACGAAATCAATTCACTAATAATACTGACAGCCGCAATGTCTTTCAGTTCTAGCTATTACATGAGAATATGTATACAAGGTGATCACTATCACTTAGCTCCAGAAATTTCAATAAACTGAAAGCGAGTTTATTGATATTTATTTCTTTTCATGCAATATTTTTGTTTTTATTTTGAAAAATACACCTCAAATATATTTAAGAATTGAAACATTGCAATTCACCGGAAAAAATGCGGTTGTTAATTGACAGTTTAAATTTTCGCGTGAAAATGGGCCTGTGGTTCCAATGGCGTCATTCCTTTCTATAACTGGTGTACTTATCGTCACTGGTTATTCTTATATATAATTTTTCTACTTGTAAAAATTTTGAAAATTCTATCCACAGACTGGATTTTCGGACCCAAAATTAAGAATGAATTGGTTTCAACCTGCAAAGAGAAATGACATTTACTTGATTATAACATATTTTTAATTATACAGTTGAAGAAATTTGATAATGTTCACAATGTGTGGATGAACACTTTTCTGCAAAAACATGAGGTACCTCATATTTTTGAACTACAAAATAGAATGATGCCACTGAAACCTGAATCAGTGGATCAGTAATAATAAAAAAGGCGAAACATGAAATTCTTAGAGCTTTAAAAATTTACCGAGAATGATTTTAATTTATTCTCACATTAGACACAAACAAACATCCAAACTTTCAAAATTTTCATAATATAAGGAAAATAATTTCTGAAGAAGAACTATTTTTATGTCTTTCATGTTTCAGATCCATTTTCAAAGTTTTTCTTAGTCACAGAAACATATCCTTCACAAAATATTGACATATCCAATTGAAGAATTTATTATTTATACATATCATAGTAATTAAATTAGTCCCTTTCGTTTATACATTTTAGAACTCTGTGCATCCCACAAAAATTACATCCAATGAAAACGTTGCAATGATATGTGATTCGGACGTAGTACTGCTGCATTTATTATAAACAAAGTTAGAAAAATCGAACAAACTGAGAAATAAAGAAAACGAAGTAAGAAAAAGGCAATAAATATGTAAGTAAGGGTATAGGAGCAAAACCAAATGTTTTGAAACGAAAAAAATGTGGCAAAAAGAGTATAGGAGGAGTACTACGTATGCTTTTATATTCCAAGTGTCTCGTAATAAATGTAAGTACCTAAATAATAATTTAGTAAGTGTTATTGATGTTTAAACGAATTTGAGTTGTACAGAATACGGTATTTTTGAAAATGTTAGGCATTGTTTATGGCGTTTTCCAGTAGCATCTGCTGAGGGATTTTCTAGATATCTTGAGTTTTTAAAGAGTACGAGGCTGGTCTTTCCATTAGTTACTCACTGTTACAGTAGCAGTTTGCCCCCTTCCATTTTCAAAAATGTCTATGATTTCTGTTGAAGGCATTGCGCAACAAACATGCTCAAAAAAAAAGGATTTTTTGTGAAGTTTTTTTGGATTTTCATCGCTCCAATACCTAAAATTGTGTTTATTAACATTTCCGAAAAGATACAACTGCGCCATCCAGAGCAAGATGTGACGTTTCTAATTAACTTCAATTATTTCTAAAATAGTTTCTCAAAATTTCCGTAGAGCAGTGAAATAGTTTCCATTGAGGGCTTTGGTGATTTGATTGTTGCTGTGGTGTATAATTAGCGCTTTGATAAAATGGGTCTGTGGCAACGAACTACAGTGCTTGTATCAATGTTCCATGAATATTGAGTTACTTTGAAGGGGGAGAACACAACGATTACTATGACAATTCGCGCCGCACTGTCGTTGCTGTTTAAGATTAGCTCCTTTCAGTTTTTAGTGAGGTTTTTTATCTACAAATCAAGGAATGTAGCTGAAAGACATTAGTTTGTAAGTTTAAACTTTGAAAAGTGTTCTTGAGGTAATGTTATAACTTAATTTTGATCTACTTCACAATCATGGTCGTAGAATGATTTATAGTGTTTAAAAGTTTAAGCTAACCGCGGAAAAGCTCTAATAATTGCTTGGAGCAATATACGATGGAAAGTTGGTAGAGTTGGTATTACTCTATATTACTTAATAATTTATGATTAATCAACAAACTACCTTCTTCAAGTCACTAAGCAAAATCATGAATAAATTTTTTAGCTCCATAATATCAGTTGTTAAATTTGGGGACAAAATAATTTTCTCTTTTACAAATACTAAGAAAAGGAGGCATTGAATATGAAAATAATATTTTCTTGAAACGATAAACCATTTATTACGATGAAATCTACATCCACCATAGATTGTTGACGATGGTGAAATAATTGTTTAAAGTCTTAGTGTACATGCTAAAAGTACTTCAGGACTTATACCTGAAGCATTAAATATATTTATATCGATAAGTAAACAGGTGACTACCATGACAAATGAACTCTAAAATTTGACTCATCGGTTAAAGGACAAATTTATCCTTAAAGCTTTGAAAAAAAGAATGTTCAAATCATAATGCTGATGAAAGATGATTATGATTTATAACACTGCTTTTTTTTACTATTTTTTTTTACTATTTTGAGAGACGACGTTGTGTATGTATGTACAAGAATTAATAATAATATTTTAAGTAATTAACTGAACGTTAACTGATCTGCTTCTAACATAATTTTCGTTACAATCTAAAGTATTGAGTTACTCTCATGATATTATTTTTCAAATAGTGTGTATTAATATAATCAACCTTATTAAATCTTACCGAAATACTCGAGTCTTATCAGCTCTATTTTGAATCCCAGTATTACTATATAAATAGATAAATAAGTGATTCTCGATAGTACTAGACACAAATTGTTATTATGCTAGCGAATGCGCGATCCAAACACTTTTGTTTTGATATGAAACTTACGATTCGACAAATAATAATTCTTTTTTCAATCATCACACATAATCAAACTGATACTGAAAGTTTCATTTATAAATCATCAGATCTTCAAGTTGAGCAAAAGGCAAAATTCCCTAGAAAACACGTTTAAAAATTTGAAAAGATTGTACATTTATTTTGTAATTACGCAATGTCCGTTCTGGTGTGTGAACTTCACTTCTCATGAAAGAGGTCTTCAACCTACTGAATCACTGTTTATATACGTTTACGTTTTGGTTTTCTTATTGCAAGGAAATGGGATCAGATGATGATGAGAAGGCATTATAACGAAATTGAAACATGTACGAACATAAACTTGATACCATGTGTATCAATTCATTTATCTTAGTGTTTAAAAGTTAAATAATTTGTTGCTAAATATTCATTTATTTACTGTTACAACAACATATCAAACTATTTGGCATGTAAATCAGTAAACAAATTAAATAATGCTGAAACTGATCTTGGATCTAGACAAATTCTAAACGTTAGCAGCTGAACATTATTAATGATTATATATATTTACAATACTGCACGCCTTTAAGGCATTGACTTATTTTTCTTTTCTCATCGGTCTTCAATTGCTTTTATAATTCTTCTACAGAGGCTGCGAATCAGTAGTTTTGCACTCCAATTCGGTTCTATTTCTTTAATATCTGCATCGAGCCATTTTTTCATTGGCTTTCCTCTTCTTATTTGACCTCCTCTCCTTTTCCAACTATTTTCCGGCATCTAACTAGTTAATGATGTGTATTTATACAGATCCTTTAATACTTGGTTAGCTCTTCTGCATAAAGACGTTTATTGGTTTTTATTCCTCTAAAGATTTCCTTCAACACCTTCGTATTCCATATAACCAGATTAGTTAGTCTCGCCTTTGTTAAAACATCCCCTTATCAGTTGAAACCGTCCAAAAAAATAAATTAGAACTGGCCTAATATTTTTGGCTTTCTACTATCACATTTCAGAGGTATTTAAATACATTTAAATTAATACAAAAAATTTCATTTCTTACTTATTGCGACCAGTACTAAAATAGGTAAAAAAAAAAGATAAAACAACAATACTACAACAATAGAATTCTATACTTTATTTAAAAATATCATGAAAAAAACAATACATCAGTGATTTTTGTCAACCGGATAAATTAGTAATATTACTACAACTACAGATGGATTTCCTTCCGTTATATTATAAGTAGTAGTTTCTGTAGTATTTGTGCTCGTAATGTTGTAAACATTTTAAATAAGACCAATTTTTTCTTCGTTATAACTTGTTATTTACAATTTCGTTGATGTAACCTTTGGCAACTGTGGTTGATTCCCTTTCTCCTAGTTTTTTCACAGCTGTGATATCACCAACTCCGCTTATATAAATTGTTTTCGATGATCGACGAAATGAATGATCCATGTAAAGTTTTTGTTTGTTTTGGAGTCTGATATATTGAATAAAAGAGTTCAGTTTTAATCTACTACATCTGCAATTTTCATGGAATCAAAATCGTTTGTTTAGTAGGCCACCATTAAATCGATAATGCAACTTGTTCGAAACACTACTGTCTGCAGCTTCGTAGAAAGCGCATAGTGGGACGACTTTTTGTGTAACAAAGTAGCATAATAGCAACAGTTTCCAATGTTGTTTTTTGAAAAATTAATATTTTCCTCTCTACAAGATTTGTAACTTCCAGTGAAAAATTTTTTAAATTTGTTTTCAGTATTAGCTTTGTCTGCAAGATACTTTTTTAATTTTCATGGTATAACTTTTTTCGGTGAGTCCAAAGGCATCTTTTTTTGCATAAATAATTCATAAAGAATATTTACTAATATGTCAACAATGATAATTTTTGCTATAAATGAGTCATCAAAATGGTATTTAACAAGAACAAATTTAGAAATTAGGTATTGTAACAATCACCTACATTTTTGTTATATAATTAAATTGAAAATAAAATTCTTCAGCAACTTTTTTGTCCTTATTTAGAAAATTCTCATCCAGATTGCTGATAACATTTCAATTGTTACAGGAAACATGATCGTCATGGCACCTCTAGAGTTCAAAGGTAACTAGATCACGTTCTTATTTACCTGCTAACCATTCTTCTGCTATTTGCTCTAATATGTAAAATTACAAAATTGCATTGATTCCTATTTTATGCAATGACCCGGATCACCACATTGTACACAAAGAAACAAATTTATAAATCATAAGAATTTCTTGGTTGATTGACTTTAAAATATCTATAACGAATATTATAGAAATAAATATTCAACCCAAAGTGAATAAATATATTTTATGAAATTGGAATTATAACGAAACGAAGCAACACATAGAATGTAATGAGTGAGGTAGTTTTCTTCAATAAAACTTTTTTATGTATATATTCTTTCTATGTTATTCTTAATAAATGTGTTTTATAGAAAACAATTTTTACTTTTTGCCCTAATTTCTGTCAAACACATTTTCTAAAATGGTTATCTATGTATCAAGGGGTACCATAGAGGTCGTTAGTCCTCTATTAAAACCCGAGACGCATACAAACTTCCATGTTATACCACTTCGTTTTGAATATAATAAATATATTGCTGCACACTGATGTGAATATGTCAAATCTGATATTGCCATCATGAAGTTTGACCTTTTTCATGGTGAACATACTCAAAATGTGTTATCATCATACGAGTGATTTTTGATAAAAAAATGGAATTGAATCGTGAAAATTTCATGCGATGATTATCTATGATTTTCGACGTGGATTAAACCAACAGCAGAGTACCGATCAAGTCGCTTCGAGTTTTGGTGATAAAGCACCATCTTGAGTCACCATGTTTCGCTTGATTTCCGAATTCAATGGTGTTTCAAAATACGTGTATAAGATTGTGAAAGGCGACGATTTGTTGATCTAGGCATATCCAATAAAAGTTGCTCGCCCACGAAGCGATTAGAACCACATAGTCACCTGCTTTTTCGGAACGCTCAATTCTGATTGGTATACCAGCATTTGATTGCCAGAAATGTTCAAATAAATCAAGAAAACCAGGAAAGAAGCAGAATTTGTTTGGCACCCGATTTCTTCTTATTACCTCAGATCAAAAATAAATTGCGAGGACAACGTTTTTCGATACTTGATAAAAAGAGGTTGATGCGTTCAAATCACATGTTTTGGAGATACCTCGATCGGAATGGAAAAAATCCTTCGAGTGGTCTTAATGGAGAATATTTTGGAAAACAATAAAGTCATATCCAATTAAAAATATTTGTGTTTATTTGTCTATCTCAAAACTTAAGTAGCACATCTTGAGAGATATACAATTTTAACACCATATGTTCATAAGAGACTGTCTTCTCAATGCACGACATTTGTGAAAAGATATGTCGCGTTGGATGGAATTCGACATGTCACAGAACAGCGGTTTGAGAATATTTGTGGAACTATTTAGGAGAGATTAACAATGATTTAGTTAATTAGTATAAAAAATAACAATATTTTGTGTATAAACGTGAATGCTGATGTAAATCTCTATAAATAAATTTATTTTCAGTGTTTTATAGTGTCTTTTATGACTCATAAACGCATGTAGTTCTATAGACCATACCAAATGGCGCTAAAAAGTCGAATAATGACATTTTAAAATAGTGATTAATTTGAATTTAAGGTAGTTCTTGAAACTGCTGTAAAGTTGATATATTTGAAGGATAAGCAAAATCATTTTTATTGTTTATATAATCACTTCAATGTTAAGTAATAATTACATTGGTCATAACTCAAAGGTTTATGGGAAAAATATATGCACGAAGGTAAAAAAGAGAAAAGGATTAGATCAATTGAGGTAGGATTGATCTGAAACAATCATAAGATGGAGAAAGGATTTAAAAAGCATATGCAAACTATAGAAGCAATGAAATCTACATATTAAGAAATACAAATTTCAATAAATGCGGTCAAATCTGGCTAAAATTTCTCAAGATCTCATCTTAAAATTATTGGTGTTTTTAAAAAGTTTTTCAAGTGTAGATACGATATCTACAACTTTCCAAAATTAGTCTATCACGAACAAATTATTAGAAAACTATTTACAAATCATAACTTTTAGTTCATTGTATATAGAAAACGTGCTATTAGGAAGATTGCGCCAGAAAGTCACCTAAACAGCAACTAAAATAGCGTGTAAAATTATAATACATAACGAATATTTTTAATGAACGTATATGGGCATTAGAATGGATTATTCACTTTTCGTTACGCTTAGCTTGAAACAAAAATTAACAAAATGGTTGAGAATCGTGATGAACTTTCACATTTGTCATCCGAATGACCTAACGCAATCTTATTTGTGATACTTTTGCCGTTGGTAACACCTATTCAGACTGAGATAAGGATAATATCTCAACGATTCCTAGATAGTTACACTTTGAACCGAGGCTTTTTTAAGGAGACGTTTGTAATGATAATTATACGATTACATAATGTGTCTTTTAGAGAAGTTCAACCATTTTATATAATCCTCCCCTTGGTTTTACATTTATTTTATTTAAAATTATATGATATAACTTTGATTGATATTGTTTGTAACTCTTATCCCTTTTACTGAAGTAAATTTAGTTAGTGTATCTCAGATTATTTGAAATTAAGTTTATGTCGAAATAAAATAGAAAATTTGTGTCCGTTTTTCCTTCGCAATGGGTGATTGTGAACAGTTTTTTTTGATTTTTAGTTAAGATGAATATTACAATGACATCTTCCATTCCATCTTTCCATTCATTTTGTAATCCTCAAAGGACAAAAAAAATACTATTGTAAGAGGTTTCACTGATATTTTTATAATCGATTCCTATTCCAGTTCTTGTAACTCACTTAATAATAGCTTATCTCATTTGGTGGGTGCGTTGTTTTGTTAATTTTATGGTTATTAGAGATTAAATCAAGCATTAGTTATAAAAAAATTCGTTTCGTTTCTTGTAAGCTGCTCTGGGATTTATTCAGAGATTCCAAAGTGCAACCTAAGTTAATTATTTGAGGATTCTTATGTAATTAATAAATCTCTCGTACTTGTTTTAGGAGTTCCATTTGGCTCCGGTTAATCACATTTCCTCTCATTCTGTAGCTTTCTATATTTTTACTTCTTACCATTGGGACATCACTTGGTTATAAAGTTATGGATAGCATAAAAGAAATTTTGGTATGTCAAGTAGTACAGCGTTATCTGCGTGCGTGCGGGCTTTACTGATTTTACCTGAAGATTAAAATTGAATTAATTAATATTGATTTTTTTTCTGTTATATATTTCTCCTCCTAATTTAAAGTTGTAATTTTCATACGTACAAACAATGTACTAATAATAAGATATGAATTAGGCTGGTTGGTTACCAAAGCACAAGTTAAATTGTATGCTAAAGGTTCACTTAGTCTGAAATTAAATTTCCTTCATTCGTCATGATATCTTACTATGATTCATTGTTTATTGGCAATAATTTGTCATCACTTACTATTTACCCGTATTTACATAAATTTATATACTGCACCGGTTGTTGACATGCTTCAATTTTCATTCTTTTTTTATGCTATAATTTGGTTGGTTACTTAGCGTGACCGTCAGTGAAAATATTATAGTGAACAACGAAAAATATGCTGTTATTAAAAACTCAACTAGCTGTGTTTGACAAAATTCCTACTCCTACGTAGTATTTTTTTATTTCAACATGATTTGTTAGATGCAAATCTTTTTTCAAGCAAATATGTCTTGAATGAGCTCATCTAGTCCATAAAAAAACTTCCCGTGAGACAAATCACAAAAGTAGATAAGCCCGTCAAAAGTTTTTTCAGTGCGTGTCTTGTAAGTCCGAGTCCCGATGATAGTAAACTTGTCACGTTTCGTGATGCAACTGCAGTGTACGCGGATCCGTAATCTGATTTTGAACATTTAGGCCTGTCGTACAGATATACTCTTTAAGATTATAACCTTTGCGTTCATAATTATCAATATGAGGACAAGCACTTTTAATTAAAATAATATCGATGGAAGACATATGGTGATTTCAGACATTTATTTTTAGAAATAAAGGTAGACTTTTTCAAAAAGAAATGGAGAAAAAAATTTGGTACATCGAACGTAAACATACAGGGTGTTCTGGAACTTGATGCAAAAAATTAGAGAATGAGTAGATGACGTGAGTATAGTGCTGTGATATGAAAAATCTCATACGACCCCTTGTTTCAGAGTTATAGTCCTTTCAAGTAGCGAAATCAGAACTTATATTTAAGTATATTTCCTAAATTATACATTGAAACATTATGAATTTTCAATGGATGATTACGTGGGTGATTCCGTTCTAACTGTGATATTCAATGTCCTGTATTGTTTTTTTGTACTAGTCATTAATTAATAATCAATTAATAAAAATTTTGTGTTAATTGAATAATTCTTAAGATATTTAAACATTATTTTTATACAATATAACTTGCCACTTAAAGAAAACTTATACTACATCACTTGAATGTCAGTACCGTGTCATGTCCATTCCTAGAATTTACCGATAAATTATTAATTTTTTTTGTCGTAACAAATGATTTAAACTAATTACCTTATAAATTCTAATGTTTATGATCAAACTGAGGAAAATTGATGCACTTGTTGTTTAATATCTTAAGTTACCATGTCAGTACCGTGTCATGTCCATTCCTAGAATTTACCGATAAATTATTAATTTTTTTTGTCGTAACAAATGATTTAAACTAATTACCTTATAAATTCTAATGATTATGATCAAACTGAGGAAAATTGATGCACTTGTTGTTTAATATCTTAAGTTACCATGTCAGTACCGTGGATAAATGAGTCAGTACCGTGGAACTCAAAATCCGACATTTGTGTCTTGCTCGTGATACTTTGAAGTTGTAGTAAATTCCTCTTAGAGTTTTATTTTTACAGTAAAATAGATGAATAATATGCATAAAAAAGTTAGAAAAGTTAAATTTTAAAATCTTGAAATTTTGAATACAAAAAATCACAGTTAGAACGGAATCACCCACGTATGTCTAAGTAGTGTGTTTGATAGAATAAATAATTCTAAACTACTATTTGAAGCCCAAGGGCAGCTCATGCCCAATTGTTAACCTTCCGTAACTTTTACAGGGACAACCTGTACAATCTAAAAATAGCAAAAATAAATGTTTCGATCGATTTTTTAAAAAAAGGAACTCTAAAATTTATGGTTTAGTAGGTTTTTAGACCGTTGTACATGTCAAGGAAACGGCTCACCATAAAAGAGACATTCTAATGAAAATTATTTTAAATTGATATATTGAAAATACAGGGGGTATTAAAATACAATCAAATATTTTTAATTGAACTGCATCCTGCGAACATGGTGTTATTTACATAATTATAGGATTGAAATGTAGAGAAATTCAGTTGGTTAGCTTACAACTTATCGAATAAAATAAAAAAAAAACTATAATAAATGTTCGAAGTGGGTACCCTGCACTTCTACACACTTCCGGAGTTTACGATGGATATTTAAATGTTTACTTATGAAGCTGGTTTCACTTGAGACGGTTTTTTCAAACAAAGAATCAACATCGATTTTGTGTTAATGTATGAGCAGAATTAGTGGGTAATAATAGAATTTCCCACCCTTGCTAAGTGATATTCTTCTCGCAGAGACATGTACATGCACGATGGAGCCTTACTTCCTAAATTATGTAGAAAATAACATTTTTCTTAATAGGTGGATTGGTTGGGGAGGTCTATAGACATGGCCACCACGTTCCCTTGAACTAAATACAATGGCTTCGTTTTTTAGGGATATCTTAAAAGCTTGCAACACCGGTAAACGAAAGGAATGAAATGACACATAGAATAAACTTTTTTTCCGATTCCTTTTTTTCATTTTTTGAAAATGTTTTTAGAATTAGTTTATTCTAAATTTAAATTGTGTTCAGTAAGTCTTCTGAAATAATATTTTCTAATTTGTTACTTTATATTATATATCCAGTCACCGTTCTACAATCTCTCTAAATATCTAGTGAACATTTAATCAAAATTAAATAATAATGATTTTTTATTCATGTTTAAACAATCTTTAAATACATTACATATACCTAATAATTACAAAATTATATCTCTAGATATGGTCTCAATGTACACCAATATTCCAAATGATTTAATAGCACTTGTTTTAAAAGAAGAATAGAATTCAATTCAACATAACATACATCTCTCACTTACAATGAATTTCTAGAAGGCATAATGCTCATCCAAAGGAATAATTATTTTCAATTCCAAGATAATTTCTATCAACAACGGAATGGTTGTACAATGGGATCTCCAATTTTTTTCTACTTATCACAAATTGTAATGGAATGTATAGAAAAAAATTGTATGTATTATTTTTCAAACGCTATGTTGATGACTGTTTAGCTGCAATTTCATATGATGAATGTAATGATTTCTTAGATACTTTTAATATTTTCAACCCTAAAATCCAATTCACAATATAAATAGAAAGCAATAACTCTATAAATTTTCTGGATATAACACTCGTTAAAACCAATGAATTAAACTAAATTATACACAAAAGAAGCTTGGTCTGGACGATACTTAAATTATAATTCTCACCATCCAAAAACACAAAAAAAACAGTGTCATAGGATTAACAGATAGAGGTGTGAAACAATCACTCAAGTAATTGAAAAACTTAAAACCACCTTAATAAATAATCAATATTTTTCAAACCCAAATAATAAAATTATAAACCAATATTTATGTAAATTTCAAAATAATAATAACTTGAATCTACATTTACAAACAAATCAATCAATAATTTGAAAAACTAAAAATCCTATCTAAACACAACATCAATGTTTGTCATGAATCGGAAAATACACACAAGAAAGCAAAACTAAAAATACAAAAAAATCGAATGTTATTTACTTTAAACCATGCTAGAATTGTGCAGAAAATTATATAGGAATGACTTAGCAATATCGGGAAAATAGGATAAATCGTCACAAATATACTAAAAATGGATTACATAAATATGAACAAAATTAAAAGCATAAGTTTGATTTCAAAAATACCAAAATATTAATTCAAGAAAAAAGTTATTATAATCTAATAAATTAAATTTTCAACCTTATATATCGTTAAGTTTATAAGGTAGGTAAACTGATACCTTATATTACTCTTCTCTGTCATAGTATGACTTTAATTTTTGGCATTTTTAGAAAATAATTTCATATTTCATCGAATTCATATAACATTTGTTAATAATTTTTAATTATAAATGATAATGCTTCTAGTATTATGAGAATTGCTAGAAAGATAATGTAGTTCACAAGAAAATTTAAATTGTGTGTGTTTCTATGAAAATTCGGTAGGTGGGGATAGGATGGTTATTCATTCATTTCGTGGTCTCCATATGCCTACTCCACGGAATAAATCATCCCTTCTTCCTAATTGATTCCAAGGCCTCAATCTGCCTGCTTCTTGCAATTTCACCAAGGAAATGAACATTTATATTAAAAGTGCGAGCCGAAACGTCAAGAATTTTTGAAATTCCAACGCAGTTCAAACCCTGAACCAATTTCTTTTGTTCATAATCCTGATTTAAATATTGTTTACCTTCTTATTTTTCCACAAAATATGCGTCATTAGTTATGAACCTCTTTAAGATGGTTTAACAGATTCTCTCTACGTTCGAATAAACAAATTATATCGAATGCTGCCTTTGCTAACCAAAATAATCCAGCGTTTATTCATAACCATATTCTTTTTCATAGTATTTTAAGTAAATGGAGTGGTAGACCCATAGACATCTGAATGCAAGAGATCCTTTCGACATAGATATAACGAGGACATTATTTAACGATTACATAGAAGAACATCGTAGGAAAATTTAGGAAACTTATAAAGAGATTAACGAGCATCTTTTCGAAAGTAAAAAGGCCATCATAGAAAATTAAAATTAGAAGGGCCAAACTCCTATTTCATACTGAAATTTACACTAGAAAAATTATTTGCAAGATTTCTACGAGTATCTAAGACAGTTCTAACAAATAACGATATAACAACAGATACTGCTACAGGCACTGTTTAAAAGAAAAACTGGAAAAACATACAAAAATGTACAAAATTTGAATCATTTGAGATAGATAGAGGAGCTTTAAAGGATCTATACAGACTATATTTTTTAGCAAGCTGAAAAATAAATAACGAAAGACAAAGGAAATCCCAATTAATGAAAGACGAAGACAACAAAGTTTTGTTTGTCCCTTACAACACGTCCCCAGAGGATGGAGAAAACTCTTTAACTTAGACTAATCAGAATATATCAGAATCTCTTTACAAACAAAATTTTTAACAAAACATTCGATACTGAGGCACCATTATTTTTTATATAAATTAATAAAACCAAAATTATATAAATCACTCTGACTATAAATTTTCTTTTAAAAATCGTAGTTAATAAAAGTGTGTTTTCAAGAGACGATTCATATTTCATTACACGACTTCATGGTATAAAAGTGTAGCGGTCATTAGTGGAGAAACTCGCTTCACATTGTAATATAAGACTGTACAATATTTTATCTTGATGCAGAGAGTAGGTGTCTTGCTCTGTGCCCAAATTATATTCAGTATAATATATGAATAATTTATTCAAATAGTAGAGGTGACATCTTGCAAAGGTCAATTTGTGAGACGATCGTTATCGAATAAGAAATTTTTCATACCCAGGTCAAGGATTTTTGATTCGAGTTAATCAAAAGATAATAGTTTTCGTATGATAGATGTTGAAAACAGATTTATGGAAATCCTTTATATATATTTGTTCTGAATATTTCCACTGATCTTACTGTGAAAACCCAGTGTTTACAGATGATCTGTTAATCCCACCGCTTTAAAAAAGTCTAGAATGTAACATGGCTGTAGTTTCCAGAGATCTTGGTCTTCTATTTCATACGCTCACAGGTGTAGTGCTCTGGAGTTCCACAGTGTTTCACACTTTGAGAGAATGTGGATAAAGGTTTCGTCCTCTGTACAAGTTTAGCAACTTCGGGTGTTTGAGGAACTTGAAATAAATCTCACTCATAGTTTGACATCATAAAGAAGTTCTACAAAGAATACGTCGGTAGCTGAAAATGGTGTATATTTCTTTTGCTTGAGTCAGAGTAGAGCTGCCGCGCATGCTCGGAACTGCGATCGTAGCACAGCCGCTAATAGAAATAGAAACGGAACTTATATTACCTATGGTTATAAATGGTGTTTAAAATGTGAAGGACAAAATGGTCCAAACAGTTCAATGGAAAAAATAGATAATAAAGATATTATTGAAAAGAAATATAAGATATTGAGGAAGATAAAAAATATTGAGTCTTGGAGTTAGAGAGAGAGAGAAAGAGAGAATAAAGGTTCTTACTTATATTATAAATGTGTTTGGATGATTATCTTAGTTTTCTGTGAAAATATCGAAAAACAAGGTGCACATTTATTTGGATTCTTTTTATATTTTTTGTGCAAGAGCATACCATTTTTTCGGGATGAAAAGTATGGCATAAATGTCATATCACCATCATTAACGATAATAAATTCCCAACTTTAAGAATACCAAGTAAAGAAATTAAATTGTGGTAAAATTGGAAGAAAAGTACCTATCATAGTAGCTAGTAATTTCAAGTTGATTTTTACGTGAAGGTGGAAACGAAACTGAGCATTGGCCAGTAATAAGTCCTGGAGGAAAAATCTGGGAGTGACAGAAATACATTTGGACACTTCTTGCTCCTCTCGTACGCCAACATCTTCGCATTTGAAAAAAAAAAATTAATAATGAATCATAAAATATTGTTAAATGAAGTGTATTGCATATGAGTCACTGAAAACTCCTGTTCCGTTATTTTCGTCCCTCTTTCGATCACATATATTACAAAGTCAAAATAATCAACTTATATTTTCTAAAAATTATGTGTATAAATTATTTTTCTTAATACTAAGTAACTTTTAATAAATCTGGTTTGATATATTGCCATGTTAACAAGATGGTGAAACATACTATTTCGAACATTAACAAAGATAGAGCTACCACATCGTAAATAATCTTGATTTTTACCGCTACGCAAACATTCGATGTAAATTATAACGAGTATATCTAACTATAAATTTTCATTGACGTATTCAAAAAGTGGACTTTGATTCGTTTCTAGAGAACTAGAAACAAAAAGGCGGTATGTTACGAAGACGATTTATGGATTTTATCCTCACTATCTCTCAGAATGTCTCGACCTTATATCTATCATAACATCAATTAAAAATTAATCAATAGACATACACATTTAAAGTTCGCATATTTTATTCAGTTGCAACTTAAAATTAACAGAAATTCGAAAGAAGGTGTAAACCAATGTTTTCTCAATAATCTGGAGTTTTTATTAATAGATTATTAATATAAGAACGAAGAAGATAATATTTAGTAACCAGCAACGTGAAAAGCTTGGCGAACTTTAAAGATATTCAAAATACTGGGTTAGCTGTTCTTTAAAAAAAAATCGTATATACATTATTTATGCACACGTTCTTATGACATAGGCAATAAAGAGCATAAAGATGTCTAAGTAAAAAAAATAATTATTTTGTCAGGAAACTGATTTCATGATGTTTTATACAGACATTCAGCGCTCAAACCCATCGAAAGTATGTAGTTGGTAGACTTTTATGACTCTTCATTCTTCTACAGCTTTCTGCACGACTTGTATGTGAAAAATATATTAGATCGATCAATTAAATCTATTAGATATACTGTTATACTGCTGTATAAATACTACTTTGGATGATGAATATCTCCCCTTTCTCTATTATTCTACTACACGGAAGATTCAAGAGTTGGTCTGCCAGAGGTTGAAATTAGCAGTAAGAACTCACTATTGTAACTGTTAATCAAAATATGACTAATCATAAACTTTAAAGAATTTCTTCAACCATTTTTGAAAAATAGCCACATCAATTATAATACAGTTTCAAAATTTGCTCTCTGGACATAGAAAGTTATCGATTAAATATGTGCTCAGAATCAGGTTCTGAAGATATTTTGCTTTAAAACCATGTGTACTGATGTTTTCAAAGTAGTAAACAATATGGTTTGTAACGGCCAATTATCTTTAATGGTAGGCGACTCCAAGCGAGGATTTCGGGATTTACTAAAACGCGGCAGATTAATATACAAAGGGATACTTTGTTTCATATGTAAGGTCGCCCGTCAAGGATAAAAGATCAGAGTGGTAGAAAAAAATTGATCATCAGAATTTCTCGATCCCGTCATATTAAGGTAGGGTGAGTTAATTAAATGCTAAAAAGTATATATTCCACTAATATGACAATTTGTGAGTGACGTAAATAATGGAAAGGGCTACAAAGTTATAGTGATCTCGATATGGTCGTGCGTATCTTATTTTTTTATGCCGTAATAATTAAGTAATAAAAATCCGTCGATAAAATTTGATGCGCGCAGCTGCGTGATGCCTATATTTCCCTTTCCGAATTTCTATTCCTATCTTATTATTTCTCTCTCTCTATCTCAACTCTCTCAACATACCTGATCACAGAGACTTGTTCTTGGCAACTACAGGCGCTTTTTCGTCAATTTAGAATCGATCCCGTAGTTGGTAGATGGTAACCAATTTTGGAACGCTATAATGTGCATGCTTGGTTCAAGATGCTGATTTCCTGTGAACGTTTTAAGGACCACAAGTAGTTTATCTATCAATCGTGTCGTTTGCCGTTTCCTTTGAATTTTGTTTTTTGTAGTCGATGACTTCTCCCTCCAGCGAGCGACAATTTCAAAAGTTCGCATGCGATCGGTCTTAAATTGATTCGGAATTTGACCTGCTTTTGTTAGTGTCTATGATTCAACTTAAAGGTACTGCCATGGCTGTAGTTTATATCTTTGTCTTACAGTAGATAATAGACGAGATTACCATTGTCGATTAAATAATTTTGTTTTATAATGTTATTGTTAAAACAGTTTCATAGGTGGGTTGACAGGGATACCGGAATTATTTGTAATATTAGTGGTGAGAGAAGTTACGTTAACTTTTTTTAGATGTTGTGTAATTTAGTTTAGTAGCAAACGATAAATAGAAATGTAATTAGTAAAAATTAAACGCATAATAAAAAGAAATGTCTGAATTTGAGTTCACAAAGTTATGTACAGAATAATTAAAACAAGTGATGGAATAAATTTTATTAAAACTTCGAGCGCTGAGATCAAAGGACGTAAACGAATAACTTTGGAAGATATAACCTAACAGGTCATTTGTCGTTTAATAAAGAAAAAGAGCAGGATCAGTGAAATCTTCTGGATAATTACATTTAAATTAGTTATGGTTCTTAGCGAAGATGCTACTGATAAATCTGATTATTACAAAAGTAGTTTTTTATTGGGAACGTGGCAAGGAAACACCAAGGTGGACTAACTTCAATATATTATCCGAGCTTTCGAATACTTATGTATTCATCGTCAGGGACTGAAATTATGGCCAAATACAATATAAGAAATATGTATAAATATATAACAATAATAAAATTTTACATATAATAATTAATTAAGATTTCGGGCGATTTTTATATTATTAAGGCTTGTAAAAATTTTTAATCTCATGGAATTCAAAATTCAATATTCAAATTGACTTTGATAGAAATATTGATTAATTAATTAATATATTACATTTAAATATTCATTACTGCTACTATCATCCCAAAAGAATATTACAGTTTATAATGGGAATATATATAAAAAAACGTGTTTGCTTTCTAACATAAATTGTTTTTTTTTTAGTACTACGTCAGAGTAGACATTCGTTTCAATGCTTCTATATAATGTATTTTTATTTTTGAATACCTCTCGTATATTTTTGATGGCTGGAATATACAAAATAACCTAGACAAATAATTATGCAATGCGGGTGCAAGAGTACATGATTTTGAGTATATTTTGATTTCCTATGTGGCAAAAAAAATTTCAATAAATTTTTCATACTACCAAAATTCAACTTTAGCTTAATAATTTTAAAAACATTGTTATTATTAATATTGACTGACTATATTTCCGTAACTAGAAATTAACTTGTGTTCAAACCTGTATTCATCATAAATTAACAGTATATTTCATGAATACATTTTAAAATATGTATATAAAATATGAACAATTACAGTTATTGAATATATTAGTCCAATTAATTAATAATTTATTTTGGAATATATTTTCGTATCTGTTCATGTACTTTCCAAGAACAAAAAACTGATAATCATAATAACAAATTATAATATTGGAAGAACTTTATTATACGAACTTTCAATGTCATGTACTTAGGGAAACCATAATATAATATTTGTTTCACACAATAATTTAATATATTATTACCATAATCAAGATGTATGTCGTCAGTGGCGGACTATGTTGAGGATTATTCCATTTTGATTGGACGGAAATGATTTTTCTCAGTTTAGAACATAAGAACAAATTGGTATACGAAACCAACTTGGTCAGATATTTGAACTTCAATTCATGTCATCCTATGTCACAAAAAAGATCAGTGATAATAAGTTTGGCTGATAGATCTATCCAACTATCATCAGATGCTTAGTTATTCAAAAAGCAAAAACTGCATTGAAAGAAAATAATTATCCGGAAAAAATGATAAACAACATATTCAAGAAAAGGATAAACAGACACTACAATCAATTAAAAAACAGAACAGAAACGAAACATTAAAACATAAGACATTTTTCCTTACCATATGTACAAGGACTTTTCCAACAACTATCCAATTATTTTAATAAATATGATATTAGTCAAGTCATAAAGGACATAATACTTTATCCAAATATTCAATTAAATTGAAATCTAAAACACCAAAAAACAAAAGAAGTAATATTATACATAAATCCTTGTACTAATTGTGACATTGTGACGCTGTGTACATAGGGCAGACACCTCATTATTTATAAAATAGAATAAGAGCTCATCTCATATATATATATATATATATATATATATATATATATATATATATATATATATATATATATATATATATATATATATTATGAGAAGAGATGTGTCAACTTAGCTCCACTAAGTTAAGATTGCATAATTTCATTTTTATTCTGTTTTCGCTTTTATTCTTGGTATATTTAGCTGTGTTTCCACGTTATGTCGATCGACAATAACGAAAGTCACGTCCACCCTTCTACTCTCGATTCGATTGCCTTAGTGTGGACATAGTGTGGACACAGCTTTGCGTTCACTAAGCTGTAGAAGAGATATAGCAATTGCTGATAGAAGACCATCCATGGAATCTTACATATAAAACATTCAGTTCATTATACTGGCTTATATTCTGGAAACATATCGTACTCAATTTATTTGACTAGGACAACATAGTCTCTTAATTTAACATTTTGTAATAGAATTATTAACTTCATATTTTCTCTCTCACTCACAAATAATTTTGTCTTTTTAATTAAATCATGGAATCCTTCGGAAAAAATTCCTCTCTCTACCACTGAAGTTGATGAAACAGTTATAGTAAGATATGGTTTTACAAATTAAATTAATCACAGTTTAATGTCACAGTATCCTGGCTATACTTATTCTTAAAGCAATATTTGTTAATGGAAAAAAAGAACAAAAAAAGTTTTTTATTGTTTAACCAATTTCATCCGATTCGTTTGAAAGCACCGTAATGTAACGTTTTTCTTTACGTAAAGAATTTGTAATTTATAAAAATCTTCATAAAATATGGTAAGTAAAAAACGTTTTGTTTTGATAAATATGGTGCTTTTCAATAGATATTTTAAAAAGTAACAATTATTATATTAATTATATCAATTATTCGGACAATCATATTTATATCAGTTAAATGAATGTCTATTGACACCCATTATGACAGATATCATTAAAAAATAATAATTAACACGTTATTAAGCAGTTATTTGACTGATTATTCAATATCGATTTTCATGAAAATTTGGATTTAGGTTCTATTCACTCTTCTTCAAAGTTTATTTATTAGGGGTGAAAACTACCCCCAATCGCAAAAATTAATTAAATACTAGTTTCGAGCGTACAATTATCTGTATATTTTAAATTAACGTCGATAAAAAATTTCAGATCTATTAAATAGTTTTGAGCTCTAAAAGCCACCCATAAAATAGTTATCATTCAAAAAGTATATCGAAATGTGTATTCATCAATATAATAATATGCATCACCTAATTTCTTTAAAAATGCGCTTTTTCCCCATAACTTGCTTAGTTTTCAAGCAATCAAGTCCTTAAAGAAAAGATTTTGTAGTTTGTTTTAGAGATAGAAGCTATACAAATTAATTTTTTTTTCAGTTATCATTTTTAAAAAGGTTCATGCTAAAGAGATCAAAAAAGGTACTCTTCGCGAACGTACACCAACTTTAAACGGCCTTATCACATTTTTACATTTTAAACTGACTTTTAACCTAGACTATTCACAACAAAAAACATACAGATTTTAACTGAAGAAAGTAACAAATTTTCAGTGTATTTCCAGAGGTATTTCACAACTTTTCAACATTATAGGTTTATACTCTGAGAATAATGAATTTGTAGTAGTCACAACTTTACTATTTGATCCTACCCTGTATGGAGGAATTGCGGGAAACACTTAACTGAAGAAATTATAGTTTCAAGAATAAGTTTTGATTGATTTGATATATCTACTACAGTGAGAAGCTGATAACAAGTATATACAGTGTGTCTACTTAAGTTGGAAACATATGGAATACTTTTTTATTAGTGGTTTTATGATAAAAAGTTATTTTTGATAAAAAGTTCTGTATGGTCCAAAAGTTGAAATGCAACCATCAGATATCAATTTTTCAAAGCATTATACGAGGTGTGTCAAAAAATTTGAATCTTGTGCAAGATTAAGGTATCTTTATTAGTTATAATTTAGAAAAATGTTATAGAGTAAAGTTTTTTTGAATAAAAATTTATATTTAAATATGCAATTACAGCCATTTATTATGAACATTCAGGTTTTGTGATTATGTACTAATCATTCCGTATTAATTATTCTGGCTGTATACAAATTATCTCTCTTGCCTGTTAAAATTATGATAACCTTTCTATTTATTACTATTTTTGAACAACCTTGCAATTTACATACGTAATGAATGCAAATGATTATTTATTGTAGAAATTGAAAAATCCATAAAGCATAAATAAAATTTTAACTCAATTTCCTACAGCTTCGTCATATTCACCTTCTCTTTGTAAACATTTAATTGTTCTTTTGTCAAACTCTGGCATTCTTTAGAAATAATCCTATCCACATAGTCTACATCATCAAATGGTCCTCGCTGATAAACCTGCTATTTTAAGTAACCCTTTGAAAAAAAGTCAAGGGGAGTCAAATCAGCAGACCTACGAGGCCAAAAAATATCTGAATACCTTTGAATCACCTTCCCATTAAACATATTTTCAAGAAGTACTCTAACGTTTAATGTACTATAGATGGAAGCACTGTCTTGTTGGAACCAAATTGTCATACGTTCTTTTAACGGAAGGTCGTGCAAAAAATCACTTACTTGATTTTTTAATAATTGTAAATATTGTGGGGCATTTGAGGAATGTCGAAAAAAAAAAGGTCCAACTAATTAATTTTTGTACACACCACATCATACGTTCGTTTTAAGAGAATACTGGTTCCAAATTTTTATTACAAAGTTTGGATTACCGGTAGACCGCCAGCGACGATTTTGTGATGAGACGGTTCCATTTGAAGAAAATGTTGCCTCATCGGAAAATATTCTAGTTCTTGTAAAAAACAGGTCTTCAACCAACTTTTCTGGGATGAGAGTGCAGAATTCAAAACGAATATCGTAATCCCTTGGTAGTATCATGTGTATAAATTGCAGTTTGTATGCATGATATTTATTACCTTTCAAAATATTTGCCACTGCATCTATACTTACTGAACAAGTTTGGATTGCAGAGGCCCTTTTTAAATGACATCACTTCAAATACAGTGTCTTCATTCGCAACCCTAGTTTTTACGCTGCTTTCAAAATGAATCTCGAACACGATGAAAATATACCTACGGATATATTGGAAAGTGCCAAAGCAGTATATCTAAATTTTTTGCCACCCAAATCTCGCAAAGTTTATGAACTTGTATATCAGCGATTTATGGATTGGTGTAAAGAAATAAATGTGTAAAACTATGCGGAGAGTGTTCTTATGGTGTATTTCTCAAATTTAACGAAGAGCGTCAAGCCATCCACTCTTTGGTCACAGTATTCAATGTTGCAATCCACACTGGATATCAAAAATGGTTTGGATATTTGTAAATATTCAAAATTACGAGCATTGTTAAAAAGGTAAAGTGATGGATATATACCTAAAAGTCTAGGATTTTTAAAAAGGAGGAAGTGGATAGGCTCCTGGATATAGCACCCGATAATTTATATTTGATGATAAAGGTTGTTCTAGTATTAGGAATTGGAGGGGCTATGCGTTGTGACGAACTAGTTCATCAAGTATGTTAATGGGAAGTGTCGAAGAATGATTGTTGGTATTCACAAAATTAGTGCCATGCCGCAAGAAATTAATTGCAAAATTTTGGAAGGAGTATACTGGACATTCGCTAAGAAGAACATCTGCTACACATCTTATTGATGGTGGCGGTGACCTCACAAAAATATTTTGCTGCAAAGAATAATTAAGTTTTTTAGTGATTATGGAAAAATTCAAGTAATTGAATGAATCATTGGTATTAGTCTATTGCATGTCGTAAAACGTTTGTTATAAATTGAATAGAAACTCAAAAATGTCCTGAATAACGAATAATTAAGTGATTATACAATGAGGTCCATATGTATGGAATAAATTCTATTTTATCGTTATTATGTACTGTGTGAACAAACCTGAAGCAGGTTGATATTTATTCTTAAATTGACAACAATTTACAGTATGAAAATATTATCCCTCTCCAGTAACTCCTCTAAATTATAAGCACCCCCTTGAAAATTTTAAATAAGAAGTGGGTTCGTGTGGCATCTTGTTGGAAAGGGATTTTAGTCCTCTGATCAGCAATACAAGATTTTTAAATTTGGTGCAATCATAAATGAGTAAATTAATTTTTGAGATAACAAATTTTAAAGATACTAAAACATTAGTTAAAAGCCAAATAAAAAATTTATATGAATCATTTTAAGTATTACTAAAAGATTTCAGTGTAATATTTGTGCACGTATTAAATTTAATTACGGCTCATTTGTCCAAGACGTTTTAATTATGATTGATTGTAGTAATAAAACCAGAGCTTGAAAGGAGGTTTGTGATATTTTTAATAATAAATACCCTGGTCGACATGTATCGCAGCGTACAGTCAGCAAAATTGAAACATAGTTTCGTGAAACAGGATATGTAAAAAATGATGAAAAACTAGGTAGAAATGTTCAATTTACTGATGAGAAAAAGTTGGATGTACATCTAGATATTGAGGAAAAAGCGCATAAGACAATTCAAGAGTTTGCCGTTGTCAATTATGTAAGTAAATCATCTATTTTGAGTTTTGCATAAAGAAAAATACCACCCTTACAAAGTTCAGTTGGTTCAGGTGTTAAATGAAGATGAACCTGATAGAAGGCAATAATTCTGTGAATTGCTGATGGGTAGAAAGAACGCAGATTTGCATAAATAAAATAGTTTTTACTGTGGATGATCTCGATTTTTTGATTAACTTCTTAGTACCTACATGACAAAGACTATTTCCAAATGAGATAGATCGATTCTATTTACTACCAGCAAGACGGAGATCCACCTCATTTTGCACGTATAGTTAGAAATTATTTAAACGAGGTTTTTCCCAATAGGTGGATTTGAAAACGATGAATGATCGATGGCTGGCTAGATCCCGCGATTGACTCCTCTCGATTATTTCTGATTGGATTATTTAAAATCTAAAGTATATTTCAATAGACCAGACTATATTTCTAATTTAAAAGTTAGGATAAAGAAAAAAATTAACAAAATAACCCCCGAGGTCATACAACATGTTGTACGAGAATTACAAAATCGCCTCGGTTATTGTCAAGATTTGAATGGTGGTCTGTTTGAACATTTAATTTAATTGTAAAGTATATTGAAAAATTCATTCTTAATATTATGCGACATTATTATCTTCATTCTACGTGAAGTTTTGTAATAGATTATCAAAATTTCACATCTTTAAAATTAATTTTCTTAGTTATGATTGGACCAAATTTAAAAAAAAAATTTTTTATTACTGAACAGAGGACTAAAATCCCTTGCCAGACAACTCCCTTTCTGCTGGAGTGGGATAATATTTTCATACTGGAAATTGTCAATTTAAAAATAAAAATCGACCTGTTTCAGGTTTTTCTCTTATAGTACATTATAACATCTAAATTGAATTTATTCCATACACATGGACCGCATTGTATAATTTAAAATATAACTATTCCGAAAATATAGGTACTACAAAATAGAAACCCATTTAAATACAGTTACAAATATACTATTATCATTTCACATATTTTGTATATAGTTCCATTTTCTACTGACACTCTGTATAAATATTTATTGTACGCATCTTTTTGTTGGCTATTCCATTAATTTATCGATTCTGGTTTTTTAACGCTGAAATTAACAGTGTTAGTAATTTAAGAAGTGTCAATCACCTATAGCTTCCTTCTCTTTTTATATACTCTCCAATGAATACTTTCAAAACCAGTAGCTAGAAAAATGTAATAAGGTTATATAAGCAAACCACATGACCACATCAGCAGTGACCTTCAAAATATCAAGCAATAGAAGGATTTCTGTAGAAGACGATGAATAAATATTAAATCTTCAACCGACGATAGTATAGTTTCGTATTTGAAGAATGAGGTATATCATATAGTGACGAATTTCATTAAGTCATTCAAGTGAATTTTCAATTGAAATAGTAATTTGGAGGGTATATACCAAATATAGATAAAGATACAATGCTAGTAATATATGAGAATAATGAAAACTGTACTGATCATACATCTTGTCATATTTTCAAATATATTTTTATTGAATATTCGGTTTTCAAACCCTTTTTATTTAAAAAAATTTTCTCAAATATGGGTTCTTTGAAAATTTTATATGATATCAATTTTAACTTCTTTGTCTTTGATAATACACGTCACTCGAATTCGCCAATGAGAATGAAAACAAAATGTAGCTTAGTTTATGGATGATATTGGAATTGGCATATTATAGTGAATATAATCAAATTCGGCCGAATAAAATTAGAAATAGGTTAATTTAAAACTTGCACTCATAACATTTGGGGAGGTGGAAATAAATTCTAAAACATTTATAAGAAAAAGTGAAAATAAGCAGATTCATTTAAATTTCTTAATATATTTACTTAACGTGCCCTACCGCCCTTGTCGATAATGAAACAGAGAAATATCATCAGGTACCATAGTATACTCAAATAGATTCAAGACGGAAAGGTCAATGAAATTGCAGATAGCGTTTCTGGTAATTACTATTATTTTTTCGCAATATTTTTCGAAAATATATAATTTTTTCATATATTTCTATGTGTAGTGGAAAATTGTGAGAGTAAGTTTGTGTCAGCCGAAGATGATAATGAGTCAATTGAAAGTGTAACATCTACCGTTCAATAAATCGTCAACTCCGACGATAATAATCATTGCCACAGACAACACTGTTTAATTAAAAACACTATCAATTCAATATCAAACATCGACTCAAAATATCCTTTGAACCAATTAGAAATATCACTAATTAGTGATACATTCAGTAAAGCCACTGTTGAAATGGTCATTGGAATTTTTTTTAAAACCCATAAAGAGACAATTGATATATACATCGAGAAAAATCCTACATAAAAGCAAATGTTCTGGAAACATTTAATCGTTCAAGAGATTCACGCGTTCTTGGAGCCCCATAATGTCAGTTACAAATAATTCAAATACAGATCATTCAAAAATATAGGGGGAAAGCCACTTCTTCCCTTTATACCTTATTGCTATGGGCATAAAAAGTATCCTTAGATTCATTTGGTTTGATAATGCAAATGCTCTGTAATACCTAAAAAAATTTATAAACTAACAAAATAATCATTCGATGAGAGCTATATTTATACAGAGATTGAATGAAATTCATCCATTACCTACCATCAAAGCCAGCAAAGTATCAAATTAAAATATCATGGACATCGAAGCCGAAAATTCATATCCATTGAAAGGTCCAATTTATATTGGTAAATCAAAAACTGGCCGCGAAATGAATCAAGGAAAAAAAGAATAGTAAAAGATTTAGCAATATATAGTATCCGGAAGGAATAATTCGATAAATAATTTTTTTATTACTCTACCTTTAGCAAAGCTTTTATTTTCATGCAACCTCAAAAATTGTAAGAATGTTAAGAAATGACTTAAATGAAAGATATTCCAGTAGTAAACATGTTTCATACACATTTTTTTCTACGTCCGTAGACTTAAAAAAATTCAACAAAACTTTTATCAATTTTTATTTCGTAGTAGTAATACTAAAAGTACAACTGTGAGCATTATTAATTTGAAATGAAGAAGAAGTTACATTACTATTGGTACTTAAATTGGCAAAATTTAACGAGTTCAAAGAAAAAACATCGTCTATAATTAGTACTTATTGGATTGTTGGTAGGATCGTGAACATTTACAATGTTGCTTGAAGTCGAAATAGTTGTTCCCGTTAAAATTTTTACAGCGGAATCAATTTTGTTTTTTATTGAATCGTCTACGTAACCTTCTGCGACTGAGTTAGATTTCCACCCACCGTGCTTCTTTAGTTGAAATAAATCACCTACGGAATCTACTAATAGAGACGCCGAAAAGCATCGAAATGTATGCCCAGTGTAGTTTTTTGGATTAGGTAAATTCAAATATGTTGCGAAAAGCGAGAGAATTTTTGAAAACGTATTGATACCTACAACTTTTGCATTTTCCATTTCTATACTGCAAAAAGAAATGATCTGTCTTGACATTTGTGGGTCGTTGGTTTTTATATTTTTTATGTTTACCAAGTTTGATCTACTGTCAGATATTTCACCAATAACATTTCATCGACGTTGAACATTGATTTTTTGTATTAGGTACTGTGATAATTAAAACATTTCCGGTATTAATAATATCGTTACACTTCATTTTATATAATCCCACCCATTTTATATATTATTAAAGTAACCTGAAAGATGTTACAAATAATATCTAAGCCTACATTAAATTTTTTGCTGTCACACATTATGCATGAGATAATGATCTGGAACTTTCAACAGAAACTTATTAATTCCTTCACATTTTAGATTTTTTGGGTCTATAGCGCACTGATTTATTTTTCAAATATGCAATATGTTTAGAGTATTTACTGATGTCTACGTCATTATTTACCATTTTCAGTATTCTTAAGTCGTTTCCCGCTTTAGAGTTTGTATGTTAACTAATTTTAAGCAAGTTGCTCTGTTAATATAAGTAAAAGAAATCCAGATGAGTCGGTACAAAATGTCGCAGTATTATGTGTACAACTGACAAAAGTATCAGTTCATACCATATTTCAAATAATTCAATATAACAAAAGACCTATGCAAAATGGACCTACCAAAAATTCTATTAGACAACACACGTTCAAAGCCACTCACCAAAAAATGAGAAAAACTGATAATATGAATGAAATCGTCAAGGGTATTTTGAGGAACTGTCTGGGATAGTGAATAAAAAGTTTTTCCAATATCATTCATATAATGTGAAAACAAAGAGATATTGCAAAAAAATTGGTTAATCTGCATTTTATACCAGTATTCTAGTTTCGTCAAACTTCCAAAATTATGATCTCCAACTATAAACAGATTTGATTCATGTAAATGTTTTACTTGTCGTTATCATAAAAAAAATTGCGAAATGAGTTTTCGGATAGTAATATTGTGATATTGTTAGAAGACTAACAACCTTTTAAATATAATGTTATTGGTCAGTATCACAAATGGTATAACTGGATCGATATATCAGTTATCCTTATTCTCTATAATATAATCTTAGAGTGTTAAATATTTGATACAAGATATAATTGAAAGAAAAACACTATCTCTAGCTCCTATACAGCATATGAGGTAGGGCATATGATTTCCAAGAATTTTTTTATTTAAAAAGCAAGCACAAAAGGTTTAACTCTAGTACAGTTAAGTAGCTCAAAAACTATAAGTTCAGGTAGATCACCAATCAGTTGTTTGCCCATAACGAGATTCAGAATACAATTTTCGAACGTCGTGTTCAATTTTCGGTGAAAATCTCACATTTAAAACAGGATTATAAGAACTTTTGATTTTTATTACTTTTTTGTGCGTTTATTCTTCACTGATATTCATTTACTTGAGTTCTAGACGTTTAGTAATTGTTATTAAGCACTTATTTTATTCACCCCCACACATGGAGTTTGCACTAAAGTTTAATACTAATAAGCTATCAATGAAGCTGTTCATGAGAATTAATAGTAGACAGCCATTTAAGGGAAATTAATAATTTTTCATGTACAAAAAACCACAGAAAAATGAAACAACCCGTCAGCTGATCGCGTTAAACCACAACCCGATTCACTCAAACTGTTTCCAATCAACAATGAACTTGATCCAAGTTAGTTTCCGAACATTTAGATCATGATTGGGTTAACCCGATCATAGTTTCCGAAAAGTCCTTGTAATTTATGGTATTACTCAATTATGTGAGAATGAATGCGATTAAATTGGTACTTTTACACATAATTATCTAAAACGGAAATCCGGGTTTAGGACAATGGAAATACATTTATATTGCATCGATGTAAAATTCTTTCTCATCATCTAATTGAAGTGAATCTCAACAATGAAAAACTATCTTCTTGATCATCTGATACTTGACAATATTCTAGTAAGCTGCGTTCGTTTATCAACTGATTGTGATCAGAGAGTTTGAAGTTGCATAATTCAGTGATCTTGAATTACAATAACACAAGAAAATCACCTTATTATCGAATGAATCTAACGATCATGTCAATGGTTACAAAGTGTGAAAGTAGATATGAAATAACGTAGCATCTATTTGACATTTACTAAGAGGGAATGTGAGAATAAATCTTTTTAAATGGGTCGGTCATATACATATCATGAGTATTGTAAAAATGACAAGTTCAATTTAGTATCTAATGACGAAGGTAATTTATTCGATACTTCATATCTACCAAATAAGCAAGGTCTAGTATAAAATACAAAAGTATAATTATTTTACGGAAAAACAAATTTTGAAGCATGACAAAAAAATATTATAATGGGTAACCGAAGTTGGTAGAGGAATAATAAACAATTAAATAGGTTATCTCTATTTGCAGCGAAAAATATATATTGCAAGAATATAGAGCCAACTGGTTTTTCAAGATATTCAAATTATTCAAATATTTTGATTTTTGAATTCCCGTTATCGTATCCCTCAAAAAAGATGGGGGATTATTATTTTGGCTGATAAAATTTTCCTCCCATCAGATCCTGAATTTCGAAGTGCAGCACTCGAAAAAACATTAAGAAGTAAATAGTTATCTTGAGAAAATTATAAATAACATTCAAAATGAGAATTGACAAATATTATAACTAATTAATAATCAAAACAATTGCTAAATTTTCTGAATGTCTATCAAATTATTTTAATGATTATAAAATTTAAATAAGTTATGAATAGCAAAATACATTATTAAAATATTCCATTATTTATACAAAATGATTAGAATATATTCAATAGAGTAGATTTCAAATCAGTTTATAAATTCAACAATGCAATACAGGCAATTGTGAGTAATCCGAATTAAAAACTATAAGATGTGGAAAAGAGTAGTATCTACGCAGCATAAAGGTTGTGACAAGAAGTGTGTTAGGAGAACTAAGAGGTCTGATAATATTTGGAACACATTTAAAAGATGAACGGATAGAAAAATCCGATATTGCCGAGCACGATGTCAGTATAATAGAGTGTATTATATAAATAATGTAAGTTGTGGGAAAATACATCAATACAATAAAATACATACAATAAATTTATGGGTGCATTTGAAAGTATTGAGAATGATAACTGTAATAACAGTTAAAATAGGGTGAAAGGGCCTCTCCGTTACAGTCCACTCTATAGGTGATTAGTTAAGAAATGAATGTGTAATCTCCTGCAGAAATGGGTTTTTCCGCTGGAAGTGTTTTTAGGTGAAAGAGCCACGTTGGTGAGAGAATTCATTATATATAGAAAGATTAAGTAATAAGTTTTAATTCACCTTCCGTCTTTGAAGACGACAACTTGGTTGTGGAAACGCGCGTCGGAAAGTGTAATTGTGAGTCTTGGTATAGTGGTAGCGTAAACAGTGTGTTAAGTGACCTTTATATAAATATATTTATAGTAACAATTTAAACGAGTACATTCACTTAAAATTTCATACCATGATTCACAATTAATTATTACAAGAGACTTTTGATTTTTACAATTATTTTCAAAGATACATTATAATATTCTTATCATATACTTAGGACCATGAAAGCTGGGATAATATCTTAAATTATAATTAATATATTTGTGAAATTTTAAAAATTTCTGTTTATTTCAATCTATAAATTAATGAAATTGTATTGTATATATTTCCTTTCAAATTACCCGAAAAACAAAGTGTCGCAGATAACTTAACTGCTCGTATCGAACATTTTTCTCCTATTAGATCATATTTGCGACATTCCTATAAATGAAAACAATAATATCATGTGCGGCTACTACCACTGAGACACACGCCATGACAAAAAAATCATTATAACACCCACTGATATTGTCTTAATCATCGATTATGTTCGGCGGACAATACCATTTTGTAGGTAGGTCGGTTTACGTGTAATGAGATCATTTCTAATTGTTCTCTAGACTGTTACAAAGGTTAATAATTGCGATTTAGAAATAAAAATAAAATGATATTATTGTTTATTTATAACTTGCGAAATAACACTAGAAGCCGTTATTCTGCTAATGATGTAACATAATGCAGTGCCTGCCTGAAATATTTTGGATTTTGTAAACGCTTTCTTTCGGTTGAATGAATTTAGTTGACTGATTTGTTTTTAGCGCTGTTGCGAGAATCATTTAATGCTTACTCAAGTTATAATAAGGTTTTTTATATTTCATACTCGGAGATTTGGAAATTAGGAGAAAATGAGAAACAAAAATAGATGCAATGGAGAACCTTAGCGGTAAAAACTAAGTGGGACAAGGTGAGGAATGGGAACATGAGTAAAAAAACAATTGAATTAGTAGAGACATATTGACCAAATAAAGTAACTGCCAAAAAGTACACCTGGAAATGGATCGATAGTTAATATTTTAGCAATAAGGGATGCAGAAACCCTGAAACATTTTGGGAATCTCTATAACCAATAAAATTTGAATTTTGTTGTAAATGAAAGGTTTTCAGGAAATTTTGGTGCATCCGACTGCGTATAAATTGTTCCAAAATGTTGCTACTTTATTGCAAAAATTCTTTATATTAGATTCCGTTAAAATCAGTGGTTATAATTTTTTTTCATAAATTTGACATATTTGTCGTGTCCGACGCATCAAGTGACCCATTATTTGATTGAAATAAAATTACCAATGTGGTTATAAATTTTTTCTTTACATAAAATATTTATGTAGGTATTTCGTGACAGTTTGATAGACAAACGTCCCGCTACCATAATGCGCCAACTCCGAAATTTTTCCGACTCCGCTCAAATAACAGATACTAAGTTTCAACGCTGAGGTCATATATATAAAATTTGTGGCTGGGTCCAAGGACTATTAGTTTGTAAATAGCACCACTATGTCTAATAAGAGAGGCCACAGACCTTTCAAATAACGCCAAGAAAGAGAACAATGTCACTGTGAGCAATATGAAGTAAGATATCATAATATGGAGCCAGATTCTAAAAGGATTCTTCATTCTAAGGTAGGAATAAATATGAATATAATATACGAGTAGGTATAACATATACCTACTTTAATATGTATAAAAGAAAAGCCAAGCTAGTAAATTTAGTGAAGTGAGCAAGGAACTCCACGACAAAGTGAACAGAGAAATCATAGAAACAATAAGCACTGAAATATTTCGATCATTATAAGATGAGATTAGTAAGAATATATGGGTAATTTGAGGACACTATCATTATTTAAAAGAGGCAAAATGTATTATCAACGAAAACAGTTCCAGTTCCCTTACTGGTATACTAATTGGGGAACTTTGCCAAATTAAGGGGGAATATGTTTTTGAAATATGGTTGTATGCACTTATATTAATAATTAAACTATATTCACATTTTATACAAACCATTATATTTATAAAATTGCTGAGATCTCGACACCTATAATTTCTATTTTAAATTTTTTTAGTGCTTTCCATTTATTTTTTTGATCCAAGAAATCTATAAATGTCATCTGCAAGAGCTGGAGTACATACAGGCGGTAGTAAACTTTTTACCTCCCCACTATTCACTATGTGCAAATCTTGTATGTTTGTTGAAGGTTGCAATAATAAATTACTATTTTCATTTAATTCATACCATAAATAAAATCTTTGTTAACAAAAGTAGTATCTACTGAGTAAAATGTCAATTATTCGCTTCTAGAATGTATGAACTGGTTGTTACAGCGAGAACTCTACATTTCAAATCGCGACACTTAATTAGAAAAAGAACAAAATTCCAATTAGATTTATTTATAGTATACGTTTGAAAATATAGTGGGAAATTGTTATGAGATATTTGATTATAAAATATTTAACAACTAAATTTTCAATTTACCAATAGATTTAAATGAATACTATAAGGAGTCATCCTCAAATAGCTTTGATTTAACGTCATATGTTTGGTATGTTGAAAAAAAGTTTTTAAAAACATCCTTCGTAAACTTTTCTAAAACAGTGCAACCTCCTATTCGGTCTTCCTATCCTCTCTGGTGTAGTTTTAAATCTTATTGCACATATTATTCTCATTATTTTCATTCAAAGCGCGTGTGTTGTGTTTTGTTTCCGACACTGTTAACTACTGGTAATGTCCAACTGCTTTTCAATTTTTTGCAAGCTGTTCCTTATTGTCGTTCGATTGTCAAGCAAACAATTGTACGTATATTTTGTCATTATTATTTAGAATGTGAAGTTGACAAATAATACTTACTGATTAGAAATACAACGTTACCCTATATATTTATAGCTTCTAAAACAAGCTTCATTGTCATCGTTGAGTTTTGAAAATTATAATCATATTATAAATTAATGTTCTACGATATTCGACAAAACAGAGAACTATATTGTACAAATTCAAATAGTGAATAGTATCCAAATGGTATATCGCAAGTAATTGAATAAATAAAAGCGAAAGAAGGAACTTAACATAGTTAAAATATTCCGAGTGATAAACAACTAACAGCTGTTTTGACTACAGAATTTATAATATAATGTACTAGAATTACCCCGATAATGCTGCTTTTTGGGAATTAACCGTATAAAACTAGAATTTTCCAACTTTGTTTGCATTAAACCAAAAATACTCGTTTATTCGCGTTCAGTAGTCAGTGCCGTTCTGGAGATGGAGATGATAAAATGACGATTGATTTAGATGAACGGTCTTGTTTTAATCTGCGATTATTATCACGTACAAACTCACATTCATGGTGTATGAATTCTACCCAATAAGTATAGTGAGTTTTTGAAGTCTGTAAAAGTAGCAAAAGGAAACAAATCTAAAACGGTACTACAGTGTCGACCATAAAAAAGGTTTAATATTTGTGTAGTTGGTGATATTGAAAGACTTATTTCTCCAGTGGCTGATGGTGAAACAAATATAAGGTATTTTGTAAAAAAACTTTGATATTCTGCACAAAATCCACTTAGCATTAGGACACGGGGGGAAACATCGAATGTTGAAGGAAGAGAAATGAAAATATCATATCTAGAAAGTTTTCATGGTTTATTTAAAACTTTGCATTGCATCCCAAAAAAACAGAAATTTGCTAAGAACGGAATTGTCGTCAAACCTATGGTATTTTCAGTAATGAATTATAGATGTCAAGTGGATTTAATAGAAATACAGTCAAACGTAGATGAGATATATAATTTTATTGTGATCTATCAACACCGTTTAACAAAATTTGTACAATCGAAAACCGCAGAAGTGGCAAAACATCTACTAGATATATTTTGCGTTTTGGTGCTCCGTCCATTTTGCACTCGGTAACAGTAAGCTACATTATTTTTTTTATAACTTTTATTACATTTTATCTAAAACTATATTTTTAAATACTTTAATTAAATATTTCCGTTTCATGTTTATGATGCAATAAGAAACAATTCAATTTTTATTTCGTTTTAACAAATGGCTGTGGTTATAAATCGTGAAACTACACAGATTTTAGCAAAATCTTGTACATCGTTTGTTTGGTGATAACTTTGCGACGTCGCTTGAAAATTCAGGCGTTTGAATTTGTTTTCTATACGTTATGTAGTTTTAGTCGCGGTTTATTAAAATATTGCCGTGTTCAGTAGAATTCATAGAGGAAAATCCAAATAGTTTCGAGAAACGATTGTTTATAAAGAAGACGTTATCCGCAACGTACAAGTTAAGCTGAGGTTTAACAGCATTTCAGTTACCAATTTCCTGTTAGCATAACATGACAGATTCGTGATAAAATTGATGTAAATGTTCAATCATACGACCCACAAAAAAAAAATAAGTAAGAAATTTTAAATGGGTTGGGAATTCGCAAATTGTATGACCGAGGAGATGTTCTTAATCTGGAGGGGACTAAAATTTGGACATGGAAAACCCAGACATAGCCAATCACAGGGTAGTGTAGAGCGAGCCAATCAGAAGAAATGTTTTCAACTAGCCAGTTAAGGTATAGGAAAACAAACCTATTGACATTAAGGACGTATCATCTGGAAAGATATCTTCACAGAAAATCGCAAATCATCAATTAATGTCTGGAGGTCAGGGATATACAAGATGTCATTGTAAAGCAAAATGTGCGACACTTAAATGCCGCTTTAAATCTGCCGATGTTTTATGCAATTCAAAATGTCATTACAGCCTATCTTGTGCAAATAAATAATTTTCTTAGGTCGATTAAAATATAAGTAGCCTTTCACGCTTAAATATATATTTGTTTAAAGGAATTAGCATAATCTGCTATTTTGTTATGGTGTATTGTCGTTAGTCTTTGACAAGTGTGCAAAGTTTCAATAAAAACTTATCGCTCAAAGTAGGGCAAAATCGAGACCATAAAGTAAGTTACAAACATATAAACATGCAGGTAAAACTAATATAAGTATGTTAAGAACAGTAACCCTCAAATTGAAATTAATGAATAATGGAATTTAAAATTAAATTAAAACATATATAATAATTTTTAATCTTTTATAGTTTTTCTTTTTTTTCTGTATATCTTATTATACTTTGATTGAAGCATTACTGAATGTTGAAAATTTTTTTCTATATTTCATAGTTTGTTAATGCAGTCTTATTTTCTGAAGAACCCATATGCTAAACACATCCCAAACAGAAATATTGACATTCTATTAGTCAATTAGTACTAATTAGTATTAATCTTCACTGACAAATATGGACATATTATCTAAATTATTCTTGTGGAAGTATAATCATGAGTGGCAACGGTGCAGATATGTTGCATGTAATTGGCCATGTAAATTCAGATTTTCAATTCAATACTTTGCTATTCAATGGAGATGTAGGTAGAAAATAATCATGAAAATTCATTCGAATACAAATGTACCAATATTTATAATGATTGAATGTATTTCAAAATAATATCGAATCTCCTTTCTCTCTGGAAAACTATAAGATGATATTACTTTGTGTTACATTGGAATTAATTCTTGCAATTAAATTTCATTTTAAACTCTATATTTGTTAAAAAAAGGGTCGGTAAATCATAATTTAAGAATTCAGTTCCAAAAGATATTCGAAATTTTTCTTACCACTATGTTTATACAATTGTCTTTTATAAGGACTTGGAGTTTAAGCAACATTAGTTATTTAAACTTTTTTCCATGACAACAATCGAAAATCATGGATTTCACCCGATTCACATCTTAAGAAAACATTATAAATATCAGTCATATGCTTCAAATATCAACCATGTGCTTGACAATGTCCACTCATGTGTGGAAAAGTGAGTAAATTAGACAATTTAAATTTTTTTTGCCAATTGATCTTTGCCGTGTCGAGTTGCCAGAAAAATGAAGATGATTTATGTATTTCTAATTGGAAAATTTGCAAAAAGGTGATGGATGAATCTCAAAACAAAAGGTTTTGAACGTAAAACCAGTAGGTATCTATTTCTAGCTTAATTTGAGGAAAATAGGTATTAATTTTCACCTATACTTTCTCGCAAAGTTCTTTTCCATACATATGGGTAAAAGTCAATATTAGAATAAGTGCAACCGCAAGCTCCTGAAAAACAAATTAAAAACAAGTAGAACGAAGTTAAAAATCTACAGGATTCCAATAAAAGTGCTGATATTTGGTTTCTTAAATCATGCCGTAGGTTAAGTGTTTTTCCAGGTTTTATCAAAGTTGATGTAAGCAAGAGCATGGTTTCAGACAGAGTTCGTCAGTTTGCAAGAAGAAAATGGCTGGATCTTGAAATCAAATATCTCAACAGTAATCGAAGTATTCTTGAAATAGAAGCATACGGACTTTACAAAAAACTGACACATAAAAAAAGTGATTTAGAATGTGAAAACTGGTGTGAGTTTCAAAGAAACATGTTCAGGGTCATTGATTAAAAATTTTAGATGTTTGTTTGAAGTAAGAAATTGAAGAAGTTGAAACCGCAGCCCAAGAAAGTTTTTTGAAGCCAATCGATATTGTAGAAAACCTTTCGTTTGACAGAAAAGAGATGGAGTTGCTCAATAAGGGTTTGGGTTTTGCTGTTATGGGCGAGGGCGATCTCGGCGAATTGATTGGATATATTCAAAGTTCCATTCAGTATCTTCCTCAAGACGCTAGGAACTCCGTCCAGGAAGCGTGCAGAAGTCAAATCTTGGAAAATATATCTACTAAGAATAAGTCAGTAAAAAAGATCTTAATACTGTCAGATGTTTGAAGAGCAAATATTGTTTCTACTTGAAGGCAGATAAAGGAAACAAGGTTGTTATAATGGAAAAGAAAGACTTTTTCGAGAGAGTGGATAACTTATTCGAAACAGGACCATACACTAAAATCTCAAAGAAACCGCTGAATAAAATGATTACAAATGTAAGAGAAAAACTTAAAAATACTATCAGTAGTTTGAGGAGAAAAGATTGTTTTCACTTAAAAGCAGATAAATGAAACAAGGTTATTGAAATTGACAAGAAAGACTATTTCGATAGAGTGGTCAGATTAATCGAAACAGAACCATACACCAAAATGTCAAGGAATCCGCTGAATAAAATGATCAAAGGTGAAAGAAACACTCAAAAATTGTAAGAACCTTGTCACCGGTACACTCAGGTATAAGTTATCCGTAATTAACCCAACATTGTCAAAGCTCTATTGCCTTCCCAAAATTCACAAAGCTGGAAAGGCAATGAGACCTATTGTTTCAACAATTTGTTCACTTGTTATAATATTTCCAGGTGGTTAACGAAGGAGTTTGAAAACCTACCCATCAAACCTGAGAGTTTTTCAGTGAGAGAGTTTATCAAGTGAAGACTACAAAGATTGAAGATGGGGAAATTTTAATCTCCTTTGATGTAAGTTCATTATTTCCCAGCGTGTTGATCCCGCAGACATTCATGTACCTTGAGGACTTAGATCAAATAATTTGGGAGCTGATGTGATAGAAGAATATTTACAGTTAACAAAAATATGTATGGAACAAAACTATTTCCAGTACAAGCAAGACGAAGGCACAGCAATTGGAAACTGCCTATCACCGTTTATGGCTGAACTGTTCATGAGTAATTTGGAAAGCAAATCAGTCAAGAGTTTCAGTATTTTCCCAGGGTATGGTACAGGTATGTGGATGATATTTTAGACATATTCAATACGAAGAAGGCAAACGTAAACGAATTCATTTTGGAACTCAACTCAAAATATTCCTGTATAAAGTTCACCTATGAAATGGAGAATAATGGACAGTTACCATTTTCAGACACTTTAGTAATTAGGAATAGTAATAGGTTAGAATTTGATGTATTTAGGAAAATCACCACTACGTACAGGTACATCCCGGCTGATTCCTTTCATAGTATCCAACATAAGATGGCCAGTAGTCATTTCCTGGTACATCGGTTAATCCACTTTCCACTCACCATCGAGAGATAAAATAAGAAAAAGTCCTTCATTGAGGATGTAGCTGTACTCAACAGTTATGAAAAAAGAATTGTAAATAGGTTAATCAATCGTCATAGGTTTAAGAAATCTCTATGTGAAACCACTTTTTTCCAAACCCAAAGTAAAAAACAAGAAAAACTTGCTCTGATACCTTTCAGTCCTCTTTACACGAGAGAATTGGAAGGAATATTTAGCAGAGTGGGTTTAAAGTTGGTTTATAAATCCAACAACACATTAAAACAATTTTGGGCAATCCTAAGGATAAAATACCAAATTTGGAAGAGAGTGGTATATATGAAATAAATTGGATGCATTTGAGAGCATTGAAATTGCTAGATGTAAGAGTAGCTTAAATAGGGACAAAGGGCCAATTCCTTACATCCCACTCCTTAGTTTAGTAGTCAAACAATATTCATGAATATTCACATGAATATTCCCGCCAAGGAGTTTCTTCCCGATGGAATTAATTTTCGTGGGAGGTGGCTTATTGGTGGGAAAATTTAGTATAAAACAGGTAAGTAAAGTTATTAGATTTTAGTTTACCTTCAGTCTCTGAAGACGATAACTTGGTTATCGAAACGCGCGTCAGACAGTGTAATTGTTAGTTTTGATGTAGTGGTGGTGTAAACAGTAAATTCAGTATGAAAATAGCCAACGGTTCCAGAAATTCCAACTTAGTTCCAGTAAGACCAATTATAAGTTATGGCAATGAGTATTGGGTGATGGCATAAAGAAACCAAGAATGATTAAGACTACTTGAGAGAAAAATCATCGGAAGATTATATGGAGAAATTAGAATGAACGAAGGAGCAGACTGAAGAATCCCAAATAATAGAAGAATTTATGAATACTAGGCAATGAAAAAATGGTTTGATTCATTTATCAAAGCCCAGAGGCTGAGATGGTTTGGCCACATTCAAAGAATGAAGGACATGTGGATATCCATGAATAATGAATGCCAAAATATACACCAGTAGAAAAAGAGGAAAACACTACATCAGATGGAATGATCAAGTTCACGAAGTGTTACAAACAATCAATGTGGGAGGATGGTGAACGTTCTTGAAGAACAGCCAAGTTTGGAGACGAAGTGTCGATGAGGACAAGGTTCACTGAACTGTAGAACCAATTGGTAAGGTACACACATAGAAAAAACAGTGTGTATAACTGCACAAAAAGGAAATTCATTAGCGTTTCGCAGAATTGGAACTGATTAGTTTTATTTGGCCAACAGTAGGTGAGTTCGAAAAATAGAACAGAAATTATTAAAGCAAAAAGATAAACAATGAAATGAGGGAGTCCAATAAAAGAATAGGAAATTGTCAAATTCATAGAACTTGAAAAATGGATTCATTTCTTCCATTGATTCAACAAAGTGACAAGCATTATAAAGTTGGTAAAAAACTTTTGTTTTAATTCGCTTTTTTTCTAATTAAATAGTATTGATATTTATCACTTTGAGTATCCAACAAATTTGGTTCAAATATTTGATTGAAATAAAATTGAGATCATTTGTACCTGTATAACCATTTCGTTGATAAATAATAGCGTACCAAATGCAGCTATCTGAATCTGAAAGATATAAATTTCAATCTGAAATACGAATTAAATCGACCTGAATTTAATCCATGCTTTTATTGTCCGCTTATTTATCACAACGTAGGTGCTTGGAGATAAATCACGTAAGGTCGAACAAGGTAATGAAATGAGTATGAGGTAAATATTTTTTTAATCAGGATATTTCGGTTCATCAAAAAAATCAACATATGGCTTCGAAGCTGTTAAACTAGGTTAAGTTTGATTCAAATTCCAACGTTCACTATATTTACTTTATTTCAGCAACGAAATTATTTTTATGGCTGCCAAAATTCTATGATTTTCGCTATATTATTGTAGGATGTGGTATATTATTGTAGTCTAAAAATACAAATACCTTGAATAAACAGTAAAATAAATTTGAATATCCCACTGCGTGGACAAAAACTTTTCTCTATATGAAATAATTTGAAAATTTGATTTCATATGTAATGCAAAATTTTATAATTTTCATCCCATTCCATTAAAGTCTCTTAAAAACAAAGCAAATGTCTTTTTAACCTTACCATACCGTACTTCAGAAATGATAACCACATCTTCATCATAATCAAATATCTTTATTTAATATTTTTTCAGATTTGTTAGTAAGTGTAATATGGTTAATAATTTGAAAACCGATTTTCTGATTAAATTAAGTGGTGTACCAACTCTGGAGTTTAATGACGGTGTATATGCAATTCGTTCACGACCATCAAGTGTTGAGAATACCCTTTCCCACAATAGCTGTATATCACCAGTGACAATTTGTGGTTCTGAAACATGGCTATATCAGAAAACTGACAGAATATCTAAGTGTAACTCAAGAAGCTACAGAAACGACTGTGCTTAGTGAGTGAGATTTGAGAGACAAAATTATTATTATTATACGTAGAGTAAACGACACCATAGACAAAATAATGAAAATTGAGTGGAAGTAGGTAGTAAAGTGAAGAATGTGCAAACAATCAAACCAGGCAACATTTTTTAGGCGTGAGAAGTGAAAATACCAGGGGAAGAACTACCAAATTTGTAGTAAGATTGAATTGTTCGTACAAGGACTTAAAACAGGAACGTCAAAATGGGTACAATCAGAGCCGAGCCTAGGGTAACCGCCGCCCGGGTGCAAGAACAAAATATGCCGCCCTATTAGCGTACCTAGTCGAAATTTGATTAGTGATGCGAGATGTGAGGTAAATTTCTACTCTAGTCGGATAGAAAATTACCTATTAACATATTCTGTCGTTTTTGCGGCAAGCGGTTTATTCTTTATTATTAACCTATCTAACCTATCTATTATCTTTTTTACGCCGCCCGATTCGCCCGAACGCTAAACGCTAATCACTATTTTGGTATTGTTGTAATAATAAGAAAACAATATTTCGGAGAAATGCCGCTATTCAAGAAAGGCACTTTGCGCTTAGCGACTAAATATTTTTTGCATGATGGGGTTCTGTTATTGTTTTTAGAAACATTTTGCCTTTTGCCACCCCGTGTAATAGAGCCGACCGGGTGCCATGCACCCCTTGCACTACCGCATAACTCGGCTCTGGGTACAATTTCTTAAAATATAATGAGTAAGGAGAAGAGTCAAAATGAAGCCTACTAAAGAAAAAGTTCAATAAAACGCAAATTTAACGATACTTCAGGAACTAATAAGAAACTAAATCCTTACTCCTTTGAATATCATTTAATCAGAGCGTTAACGTTCCATTATTAGGCATTTGGTCACAAATAAAAAAAAAACAGAATCGCTCTGGTTACCCGACTTAGCGGGAGGTGAAGTACTATAAAATCTCAAATGTGTCATGGTAGTTATTTAATTATTAAATCGACCTCAAACCATAACCGTATAAAAATTAACTTAAAGGATGCAAGCATAAAATGCAAATATGATCAACCGGGCTCAGAACTAGAACATTCTCTATGTGCCCATTTCCCACAACCATTTACCGTTATTTTTTCACATCAAATGACGCAGAATTTATTTTTTTCTGAATATTCTGACTCATAATTCCAAAGATTTTTAACGTTCTCTTCTTCAGGCGTGTCAGTTTTATCTTCCTTTTTTACTTTTTTTTTCGTTGATTGCTTTCTTTCTTTCATTTCCTTTTCCTGTGGTACATTTTATTGATGCTGTCTTCTCCCTTCTTCTTTGCAATGATTTCGGATTTAATTTTTTCTCTATAAACCTTTCATTTCCTTCTCTTCAAATACTATTTTCATTGGCGTGCTTGAAAAAATTTCTGAATGTTGTTTTTCACGTGAAGTTTTATTTTTATTAGATATTTTGTGTACGGACTCCCAACTAACAGAACTTTCTCAAAATTATTTGATATGGTTGAGTCTGTATACGATGACTGTTCTTGAACGTCATTTATTGTGGATGAGATCGTGGAGGGATTGGCAGTAGCTGGTTCCGGACATTTTTCATCATTTAAAAGGAATGTTATGGATTTGGAAGGATTTGTGTTTGGCGCTTAATTTGACGTACTATTTGCTGTAGATACCTACTCTTCTAGCTCACTTAATATAGATGGTCAATGTCAAGTAACTGCTCTTCTTCAATATTTGGCGTGCATTGTCGAATACAACGAGATATGAATAGAAGTAGTTCAAAGTTGCCAACACCACGAGATGTGAACGGAAGGGGGTAGGATTTGTAGTAGCTACAAAATGAGACTGAGCAACAGTAGCCCAGATGAAATTACTTGCCCATTAGCTTGGTTCTGATCCTCATCCTCGGCAACTAAAACATCTTCTGAAAGTACAGAAGGATTCATGGAAAAAATTCCCGTAGTTATGAAGCCTATATCTAGGCTTGCTATTATGGATTTAGCTTTGTTGCACAATCCTGCACATCTAGAGGTTATAACCGATGAGATGAATGTGGTGAAATGGAAAGCATAACAACATTGCTTTACAATTGCTCTAGCTCGCAGAAATTTAATGTATATGCATTGTTCCAACCATTATGAGAACATGTTTAAACAGCTCCCGATGGACCATCTTTTCCTAGTTGTTATGAGCGACGCAGTCGAGGAAAAATAAGAAAAGTTGGAATAGAGAACTCTGTAGCACTCATATCACAAATAGTTGTGATATCTTTACCTCTTTCTATGATGTTTTTGTCCCCTATGCGATATAATTTTTTCTATTCCCCGTTAGTTCGCCAGTTTTATCCATATTCAAGTATCCTATTGATACTTATCGCTTTTGGTTGTATAATACTTAGATCAGGATGTCGTTGGGAAAAGTCGGTTAGAAATTCTCTGACCGCAAACTTCTGATCCTATAAATTTTTAAGCCATGGCATATTACCAAACTGAGCTCTCTTCGGTACGTAGATTCAAATGTAACATTTTGTGTAGAATATTTATCTGTAGTTTAGAGTTCCACTCAATGCCTAATGTGAATATTACCACGGAGAAATTATATGGCAATAAAAATCCAAGTATTTATTCTCTCCTCTTTATTCTTATAATGTATATAATTCTATGCGGTATATTTTAATGATATTGTTTTACTCTTTAACATAATACCACAGTTTCCAGAAAATATGTTCAAAAGTTTAGAAGATATTGATGGTAATGTGCTTTTACGTATGTGGACAAGCGGTTCAAGTTGAAGACAAAAAACTTATGTTGATCATGATTGTAAGATTTCAAAATTTATATCTTGTAAGTTACCTTGCTGAAGTGTAATAGAACAACAGAAAGAATTGAGAGAGAACAGTCTACAAAAAAGTACGTATCCTACATACAATGAATACAATTGTTATTCTATTCAAAGGATTAATAATTTGAATTGTAATATTGCAATGTTAGGATCTTGCAATATGAGACATTCTGTATACAGTGTTTATAGTGCACTGTTATTCTCAATATCAAAATTTAATTGCATAAACTCCTTCACATGCATTTTAATATACATGTTCTTCGGTTGCTTAATTGCAGCTAATGTAAGATGATTGTCATGTTCCTCACATCATTTCTAACATGGTTTTTCTCTTTTCACGTTCAAGATCACTCTTAAAGAGAAAGCGAATTGTATAATAGCCGGTATGTTGTAATATAACGCAACAATGGCGCCAAGAGGATATAATGCGGATCATACATTGTCATTGTACACAATAACGGTAATCACCAGGATATTCTCGATAATATCTATAACACATAACACACAAAAATATTAAAAACAAGGTAGAAGTAGTTTTTCGAGCATTTATTATGAATCTTATTAATTTTTACATCTTTATTGTTATCATCTTAATTTAAAAAAATTATAAATTATGGTGTTTATTTTTTGTCTGTGCAGTTATAGCTTTTGGGAAAACATTTTAAGAATAAAAGTATTTTTAAATAAAACAAGGATTTTAAGTTATAAGTTTATTTCACAAAACTTCATCTTTAAAAAAAGTTTTGATAAGAAATATCTATGCTAATTTCGCCCCCGTATAATGTAACACGAATATTGAAAGAATACCCATAGTTAGTCCTTAGGAGTATACGAAAATTACAGAATTTCAAGTTTCTAGCTTTACTGAAACTTAAGAAAAAAATAAAAACTCAATTTTAGTTACTACATTTCAAGGGGGATATCTCGGGAATGGGTGGGCTGTGGAAATTTTGTTATAGGATAAACCTTAATTATCTTAATCTTCTTAATCTTAATTTCATACAGCAATCCCCTCTTGAATTTTGTCGCATGAGTTTAAAAACACCCTGGATGTACGAGTATATAAACCAAACTGGTGATAAGTTACGACTGACTAATTAAGTCATGAAAAACAGTTTTCTGCTATACAAAAAACAATTTTTCCATAATCGGGAAAGCAGTCATGGGAATTTTCAATTTTGTGAACTCTTTCATACTATACCAAGCTTTCGAACGACTTTGCATCCATTTTCAAGCCTGTAATAAATTTCGAAAGAAACTAGTTCATAAAATAATTTTCTAAATTGTTGTTACTTACTTATATATTGAGATTAAAAGGCGAAAAAAATATCCCGAAATTTCACAAGAAAACATATAATTTAAGTTTTTTAAGCTACATTATCTTTATTATAAAACTAAAATTTGGTTTTGGAATTAATTTTTTTCTTTTTTAGGAATTTCATACAAACTAATCCCACTTGCTCCTATCCATTTGTTACCAATTTATTTTGTGTGGATTTTTAAACCCATACAGAATTAAATAAAAAGGAGTGGGAATTTGCTTAATAATTTGTTTTTTTTTATCTTTTAAAACTATTTAACATTTGAATTGATGGAACAGTAGAAACATCCATTCAACCCAATCAAAAATGACTATATTGTTATCCAATATTGAAAAGGGGGATGACGAAATAAGTCAAAAGTCTGTCATTTTCGGGCTGTAAACCCATCCCAGCATGATTATTGTAATGGAAGCAAACACGTGTGCAAAACTCAGCAGCCGGTCCTAAGGATGTCCCAATGATCTGGAATTGGTATCTATTGTGAGTGTACGACCGGCAAATAAAAATTGTGAACACAAAACCAAATGAACTTAGTATCTCATCTCAAGTTCTGACCAGCTGGAGATCGCTAGCACCCGCTACTAAGCTTTGCCACCTGGTTATAAAAGGAGAGCTCTCACTTTCTGTTGCTCATCAACTCAAAACAATAAATGGGATACAAACTATTCGTTGGTAGACTGGACGTTTTTTTAGTGTAATAAATAGGTATATATTTTGCTGAGTGATTCAACATTCTTTTGTTATAATTTGTTTCAATATCTAGAATTTTTATTTTGGTTTTCTTTAACTTTTACATCGCTATTGTTTTGAGCGTATCGTAATTTTCAATTTTAGAATGTCATACATTCATATGTCAATGGTTTCAATTTAATGAAGAGTGTTTGTAATGGTTTGGCAGTTCTATATGTAATTTCAATGTTTACACTGTGAATTCCTTACTATTTTTTTCAGAAAGAGTTAATGTATGGAAAATGTAAAAAACTATCACTTCGGTATTAGAGATGTTTTGTTCATTTTCATTACTGCTTACCTGATCAAGGTTGTGTCTGCTAGCTGTGCTGTAGATCAACCTTATCAAGAGTTTGATAGGATTTCCGTTATTTTGTAGGGTATCTATGAGTATTATGTAGTTTTTTTGGTGTAATGCTGGGTGCGAAATTCGGCGATTCAGTTTTTAATTCCTAGCACAAATGAGCTGCGTAAAAACTATAGCCAATTAGAATTCATGGTCATTTTCATAAATCACACTGTTAATTAATGGAGAAGAAAAGATGACAATTTTTAGTAGCCATATGATATCCTCCCTTAGGGGCTCTACATATTATAAAAGTATGTAAAGTTCCTCATGGCTAACCCCGTATAGAAACATCTTAATAATATTCATCACTACTCTCCCTTTAACCTTGAATTCATACGAATTGATTAAAACACTACTAAGAATAATTATAATTCTCAGTTCCAGCATCACTTCATTAAACTTGTTAGGTCTTATTAGTTATGTTGAAAATACGCTCAGGTATGTAATTTTGATTGAAATGGTATTCATACTTTACTTTTTGGCACTCTGCGGATGAGTAAATAGAAAATACCGACAAATAAATAGTGCAAATACCATGACGTTTCCTTTCAATGGCGCGACTTCCTTTTACATACTCCAGTAAACACCAACTATGGTTACCGTCTTGGCAAAAAAAACCGTGGTATTAAACCTTCAAGAATGCGCTATTGGAAATATTCAATCATAAAACCAGCTTATAAAACCCAGCGAAATCATCTAACTATCTAATTGATACGTGAGCTCTATCAATTTTTATTAAGATTTGATCATTAATGATGATATTTTATAAGACTTAACTTATTAAAAATGTTATTTCTGCTTATACACTCAGTTTCTAACAAAATTGAACGTTGATTGAAATAAGAGAGTTTAAAATTAGTACAAGCCATGTTCTTCAAAGTAAAAAGCGATCTAAGAACTTAGAACTCACATCAAAACAATGATCAAACTACGATTTATTTGAAAAGTTTGTTGATATTTATATGTAACTTTCTGTTAAAAGTTCCTTTTAAGGCTCTATGACACAGAACTTCCGTTTGCAACAAGTCTGAGAGTGCCAATACACTATTTTTCATTTAATGATAGTGTATAGATATTTCAAACAAATACCATTAAAAAAAACATTATTCTTTTAAAGATAAGTGCTTCTTACAATTGTGCTGATTCTGATTACGACTTTACTTTAAGTTTTTCTTTGTTGAGTTGCTTTATAATGAGGGGGAAGTGAATTCAAGCTGATATTCACTCACTTATGTTTATTTACAGGATTGTCTGGTTAACAAAAACACACGTAATAGAGCAAAGTGTTTTGGGTATTATCAGAGCGCTACACTGATCAAAATAAAGAAATTATATAAGTAAAGCTGCAAAGCTTTAGAAAATTCTGCGGGGACAAAACTTCAGGAGGTATTGGCGAAAGTTATTTAATACAACTATTGAATTGAGAAAGCTCTTGCTAAAAATTCACATTCGAAGACAGAAAATAGCAGAGATAAGAGAGAAACTGCAGCATATGCTAAGCACGTGTGCAAGAGAGAACAAATAAAGTGGGATATAAACACCTTCTAGTCCTCAAGTCGCCAGGAATGGTCGGAATCTTCCCATACCTTCTTCAAAAAGGACAGGAAGGAATCCTCTCATACTTTAACCGCCTCAGTCGAAGCCATCTAGAGCTGTGATATATACAACTACTTTGGAAAAGGGGCAAATAAACCTTCACACCAAAAGTAGGAAGGAAAGACATTTCCTGCACACCAATCAGCCTCACATAGTTTATATTAAAAACGTTGGAAAAAGTTGTCGATAACTAAGTTAGAACAGAGACTTCGAAGTGAAAACCACTCCATCCCTGTCTATATACATACCAAACAGACAAATCTACGGAGATCCTAATGTGGATATAGATGTGATAACAACTATCATGTATTGGGGAGTAGTTTGGGGTACGAGAACTTGTCTGAGCACTACGAAAAGCAATATATCGAAGATACAAAGACTAGCTAGCATATGTGCAATCAGGGACATGAAATCATGCCCAACAACTGCAATAAAAGTGATTAAGAATTTTCCACTTCTCCATACAGTATCGGAAATTTACCTCGTAATTAAGCCGTACAAGAAGGATCAAAACACCATAGACGAAATAAACATAGCTGCCATCAAATGGTATACGGATGGCTCCAAAACAGCAAACAGAATTGAGACAGGTGTGTACCTAGAACCAAATACTCTGAAAGCTTGGGCAACACAACAATCATTTTTAAAGCAGAAATATATGCTATTGAAAAATGTGTCCAGTTCAATATAAAAAAGAATTAGCCAATCAACCATTAGAGCTGTAAGCTCCAATGACATAAAATCGTAACTGGTTTGATAAAGCCTGAAAAGCTAAATGAACTAGACAAAAAGAAAGTTACTTTTCAATGAACTGAGGGACATACATCACTCGATTAATCGATTATTCTGCCCACCCCTACACATAACACGCTAATATGTGAATATGTATCAGATTTTATTGTTCTTTTTATTATATGTCGTTTTATAATAATTAAAATTTAAAATATGAGTACAGTCTACTTACACGAAAACAGTCCTTCGAGTCGAATAATTATAAACAATTGTGAAAAATAATTCCTATTTCAAGTATTAATTTTTTGAGTGATATTCGGTAACCATAAGCCAACAAAAACATTGAACAAACGGCCAGTTGGTTTACAAACGATGCTAACTTACATGGACAGTTGCACCCTTAAGATACGCAGAGGACAGGGACAGATTGTTATATATTATCAGTGAAATATTTTGCATCGTTTTTCAATATATTCAGATCAATCACATTTATTAGAACTATTATTCCTATTCATTAATTCTCCCAAGTCTTAACATGATATTTACAAACTGTCTTATACAGAGTGATGCGAAGCGTTTGGAATTAATAAGTAAATGAGAGGATTTATTATTTCTTTTGATTTTCAAAGCATGTTTTTTATTGGCCTAGTCCATACATCAAGTTATTAAGCGTACAGTTAGCTATTAAGGCAAATTTGGCCTAGACCACTTTATACATTATTTATTGCATTGCCAAATACGAAATCATTATTTTTTGTTTGAAATATTATTAAATATTCAGGCAATTATTCATTATTATTTCGATAAAATTCATTGTAAAATCACCTGATACGGAATTTAGTAATGAAGTGAAGGGTCTTATTAAGAAGCGAGGTACCCTCAAAACAAAATTAACTAAGAAATTTATTAATGCGTTTGAAGATTTACATTTAAATAGTTCGACAATACCATTAGAGCGTTTCAGAATTATTGAACTTGTTAGCCGAATTAATGACATTAAATCATTGATTAAAAATTTTGAGGACCTCCAAAATCATATTGATTGTCTTCTTTAAGATCCCGATGCCCAGTTGCAGAAATTAATTATGTAGGTTACATGATTAAATTTCAACAAGTAACAATCCTCAACTAATTAATATAAGTAATTTAGTAACATAGTTATACTTTTAAACATATTTTTATATTGTAGTTGACTATAATTTCAGTCCCCGACGATGAATGCAAAGGTATTCGAACGAAAAATATATTAGAAATAGTAAACTTTGGTGTTTAACTTTCCACAATCCCACCATACAAATATTCATATAGTTATCACTTATTAAAACGAAAAGTTTTAATTTCTCATTGATGAAACTATCCAAGTAGTTATACCTTCAAAATTCTTTCTAAATTATTAGTTTCCTAATAGTTTTTTGGATGGCAGTTTTTTTTTTCAGTTTTGCACTAAGCATTTTAATATCGATCTCCATTTTCTTGAAGTTGTTGAGTTTTCCAAATGTCACTGGTAGTATCCAGTCACTTTTATTTTTTTGCCAATGCATCAGCTTGCCTGTTCGTTTGTTTCAAATTTTGTTACAATTTATCTCATACATAAAATCGCCTATTTTGTTAAATTGTTAAAATGGAAAATTATGCTGTATTTTTCCGTTTATATATCAAACTACAACTACGTGAAACGTGTTATTTATAGGAAAGTTGCTAGCACTTCCTCCTATCCAATTATTCAGTTTTTAATATTTCTACTTTAAATCTTAAATTGAAGTCTGGTCATTTGCTTTAAACGAACACGGCGACTTATTAATTGCTCTCTCTCTGCCGTATCCGGCATTTTTCCAACAATGAAAATGGATATTAATTAGCTCTAGTAATTACATTGATGACAAGTGAAATTTGACTCATGTAGATCAATTAGCTTGCTCGAGACTCGCTTTTGTAAGAATTTGCTGATTGTATAATGGTTTACAGCTTGACATAGCCCTAATTATATTTCTAATTATATGATAATGTGCGTTTTGTCGAGTTAAATTCAGTAATTTCATATTCAAATCCAAAATTGTGATGGAATTTCCAAGTCGCAGAAAAGATTACTAGTCATGTAAATATCAAAGCAAAGGATTTGTGCTATGTCTAAAAGAGTAAGTAAAAATAAAAAAAATAACAAAAATATTGTTAGTTGATACTAAAATTGGCAAAAAGTACTTACTACATGCAAATTATAAATATCTTCAAGTTCAAATTCAAGAGGAGAATATATTCCTTTGTTAATAATCTACAGTTACCAATAAGGATAGGAAGAAACAAAAAATATTCAAAATAACGTTGAGGAAACAAATTGGAACAAATTAAAAACTGGTTTCTCATGGTTTTTCTCACTCCTCTCAATGCTTTGTCCCGTCAACTCTTCTCTTCAGTGTGACTTGAACCTGGGACCTTCCGGAGACCTCAATAATACGTTTTTTGACGCATCACTGCTTATAGTATGTTTTTTTCACTCACTAGTGTATAAAGTAAAGTTTAACGTATTCGATTCGATTCGATTTTCGATATTAAATATTTTTATATTTAATTTAAACATGATATGATTAGGATCGTTGAGCTGAGCTTAAGAGGTTTCAATTATTGCTACAACATGAAATGTAATAGTAGCGAAGTAATACACAAACATTGTTCGACCTATCGATGGTGCGTTCCATTATCTCATTTTATAAATATTATATTAAAATGAATGTAAATAACTACTATCATTTTTCATTGTAATTTGAATCATGAGAATTTATTATTTAATACGGAATTAGAAATCACAATTCTAATTACTCACATCTTTAGGTTTCTTTCAGAAAGCCAATTGTTGAGCAATCCCAATCCTATGTCAAAACTTATAACAATTTTATTTATCTACTCATAGGTTTCGATATTAGAAATTCGATATTCGATTTTCACAGATACTCTCCTCAGCTTTGATATTGTGTCTTCATTTACCAATATTCTCGTCGATGAAGATTAGTCACCACATCGTCCCAGATTATCTTTCGTTCAAAAAACACTATTTTTTGAACAACTAATTAATATTCCATGGTAAATTCTCTAGACATGTTAAAAGTATCCCATGGGATCTCCTCTCTCTTCCGTCATTACCAACATTTTCATGGACCATTTCGAAATGCAATACATTCCTCATTCCGACCAGTAGGTTACGATACGTCGATGACGTTCTCGTCTGGCACCATGAAAGAGATACTTTAGATTCCTTTCTACTCACCCTCCTTAGCTGACATATCAGTATACAGTTCAGATGGAACTGGAGGAAGACTCATCTCTACCATTCCTTGACGTCGATCGAAAAACTTTCTGGTTTCTCATGGTTTCTCTCACTCTTTTCAATGCTTTGTCCCATCATCAATCGGCCTTGAAACCGTCATTGATACACTCGTATCATGATCCATCTCTCTGTGAGACAAAACCAGTCGATGAAATGAAATGTTTGGAACAAACATAAATCCAGTATATCAAATATTTATCCACGATAACAATAACATTTCCTTTAAAACCTTTCGACAAGACAAACTTCTCATATCTCTCGAATAACATAATTGCAATGGGCGCCAAAAGACAAAATCCGTCAATAGGTTACATACATTCACAAGGTACAGACTGCTAGCTAATCAGTTGACTCAAGCAGTGATGTTATTAGTGACCCCGTTGTTCTCCATGGTAAACACATTTCCTTTAATTTCTATTTACATCATCTTTAATATTTTTAGCTTCATTTCCACAAACATAGGAACATTAGATCAGTACCCCAAACTTTTGAATCATTCTTCATACTCAGAGGACTCAGAAGACAGAGAAAACTCCGTGTCGTTTTCTAATTAGATTTAGTATGAGCTTTTCTCGTAACTAATTCTTTTAGGCGTTCAGCATGAACTATTATCAATCGATATTCCTTTGAAATTTTCATTAACAACTTTTTTCTAGAATTATCGGACCAACAACGTTTAAAAAATGTTTGACAGCTCATTAACACGCACAATGCATTTTTAATTTTTTATATTTGCTGGAACTTCTTATAGTACCTTCTCCACTTTCATGGTAGCTTCGACGACATTTATAAGATTGGAATCACTTCCTGCTGTTGGTTCAGGACTCATTCTTCACCGTTTCTCATATTAATAATTGATTCAATGTTTCATTTCTCTTTAAATTATACTTTTTTTCTACTTTCCTGACTATTCACGCCCTATTGTCTTTTATCTCAAGGTCCATGCATCGATTTATTTATTATTTATTTATTTATATTATCATCGTGATTGTAAGCATATTATTTATATTTCATATTTCAATCATTTCATATTTTTTTTTCAAGCTTTTCTTTGTGTCGGTAAAATACTAAAGAGTAGGCAGATTGAGGCCTTGGAAACAAGGATAAGGGGTGATTCGTTGCGTGGAGTAGACGATTGAGACCGCGGGATCGGATCACTTTTTACCAATAAACGAATAACCACCCTATCCCCAACCTTCTTTTGATAATGGTTCCAAAGTAGGAGCTGAAACGTAGAGAATTCTTGAAATTACAAAAAGGTTCAACCTGTGAACCTAGTTCTTTTAATTAATAGTCCTTAATGCGGAAATTCTACGAGTTTAAAAAATTTATACAAGCATTAATATTATCAAAAATCACCGAAAATCTTAATTAATTATTTCCCAAACGATAAATACATAAGTATTCGAAAGCTCGGAAAATATATTAAAGTTAGTCCACTTTGGTGTTTCCTTGCCACGTTCCCAATAAGAAACCGCTCTTATATAGAAGGTCAAAGAAATAAGATATTGAAAAAATTTATATATATAAATATATATACATAAATTTTTTTAAAATATATAATTTTTTTAATATCTTATTTCTTTACACATAGGCAATAAAATATATGGTGTTTCATTTTAATTAATTGTATTAATTGTAAGATTTTGAATAGTTTTAAAATATGCAGACTAATGATGGCTAAAATTTTTCAAATTTTAAATTGATATCTCAAAGGACAAAGGAGGCACTAAACTTTATCATACTAATCATTCACTCGTATATTGAGCAATACAAGATACTGTTCGCACCATATTTATGAAGCTTTATTCTTAACTACTTTTTTTCCATTGGCACTCAACGGTTACTATTAATAATTCATCTTATTAAAAAAATCTACTTGTATGCTGGATACTAACATTAAATTATCCCTATATTATTAATCAAACCGAATCATAAGTTTACAACAGCGAGTTGTAGAAGCGAACTGAATTGCAATATTTTTCTCTGTGACAAATATGGACTAGTTTGAATATAAATTTGAACCCACAGTAGCCTGTCTCCGATTTCGTAATGGGATTAGATATGGCAGTAGTTTCAAATACAATACTTAATAGACATAACGGTTAAAATGTCTTTAGGTGTGTTGAGGTACTAGTTACCTAATGTTTATTTCATCTGGACAGGTTATAATGTTTTTAAATATATCAAGTAGATAATGTTTAAAAACGAGGAACCAGACCAGAGAATGGTTTTTAATTAGAACCGAATAAGGTATGTGTTTTTATCACCACAGACTCTAAATATTAAAGGGATACATATTATGTTAATGAAAATACCTCAATAAACTAATTTCAAGTTGTTTTTAATTTGATCGTTGTTGAGTTGATAATGTGTGGTTTCTTGAAAGTGATTTTCCAAACTCAACAATGATTACTTTTATTTTAAATATTTTTACAAAACTAAAAAAAAAATTATATGAAAGCTATTAACTTTCACTGTTTGAACGGCAATATCCATGTGTTTTCTGTTATTTTTTCTAGTCGCTTCAACTAATACGGTGATTAGAGACATAAGACTGACTCACATTACATTACAGTACATTTTACAAATAAAAAAATATTTACAATAACATATATAAGCCGGTGTTCTTTAAATAACAAATTTTACAGTTTCGCATTTTGGTTCAAATATGAAATCGACGGTAATATTTTCATTTTTTAATTAGTAAGGCGACAAGTTTTAGAGTATAAAGGTGTTGGATTGTCTCAAAGGAGCCAAGTGAATCTGTTAATATTAGAGATAGGGAATTTTTTTTGTCTAATATGAATGAGTGCTTGTTGTATTGCATATAATTCTGCAGTGTATGCAGAAGTGACAGCTCTGAAATTGAATTTCAAAGATGTATTCGGGGCTCCTACTCCGTCTGAAGATTTTGAAGCATCAGTAAATATCATTTAGTGGTAGTGGTAGTTTTTTATTTATTTTAAAAAATATTTTTTTCAGTTTTCATTGGAGTTGTAGATCATTAAAGTTTCTTCGGACTCTCTCGTAAAATGGTGGGTCGAATCTTCTTTTGCTGTATGTCTTTTGTCTATTTCTTGACATATACTTGATTTTGTTTAATGGATTTGAATCAAATTTTGTATAATTCCAATTACAAGTAAATGTATTTTCTGTTTAAGCAATTTCAGTTTTTCACTTATTTCATTGATTATCAAATTTGATTTTGAATCTAAGTCGAGTAAAGCACGTGCTTGATGTTGAACTCCAGACTTGTCAAGTATATGTATGATTGCTGTTGTTAAAATAACTTCTGAACCTTCATTTGATGAGCAGTTTACTACGAATGGACCTTCCCGATTATCTGGTAATTGTAAGTTTGATCATTGTTGTGATGAACTTGATTATATTATAATTTGTTTGGCTGTATCTGTCCGAAACATTACAAATGTATTTTGCACTTCACAGAAGTATCAACAGCCTTTCGATAAAAATTTTTCTGCTGAATGATTGAATTGAAGACCGTTTACATAAAATTTCATCCTTGTGATTCCAATACTGCGACATTTGACTGGTTGTTACAAAAATTTCAGACAGTAAAATAATAAGTGGATATGCTACAAGTACATTTTTCGCTTTTATTTGTTCGATTTAGAAACTAACCATTCTTTGATATTTCGTTTGTTATTTGTTAGAACTTATATTGTTTGTAAATTATACATCTCCGAGTCAGAAATTTTAGAAATTGAATTACAAGGTGTTTGAATGATTTTAAACGCATAAAATTTTGTTGACTGAAAAAATGATTTTTTTTTAACTACTGGTAATTTGAATTGAAAAGATTGTAGACTATTGGTTTGTAATTTTGGAAATCTTGCTTCAAAATATCCTAGGTTGGGATTGGTGACCTTTCTAATATGGTTTCAGTTAATAAAATTTTGAATATCGTTGAATCGTTTATTTTAATGGACATATATTGGATATTATAGATTTGACTGTTCGCTATTTTAATATTATGTATTGAAGATTACGGAAAGTTTAGTAGTAACTGATTTATTTTATATATATCAAAGGTGTATACCCAGGTAAGATATTAATTCAGATTTGAACAATCTAAAAAATTGTCAGCCCATCTGCCCGTCGTGGGTTAAACAATTGCTATAAGTTTTTGTATGGTTTTTGAACTTATTTGTTCGATTTTAGATCGTACTATCTCCAGTTTTATTTGCTTCTCAAAGAGTTGCTACTGAAATAAGTGCGAAATTTTGTCCCGTGAGTTTTTCGTTTTTTTTTCCACTAATCAGTGTTCTTCTTGATAAGGCAAGTGGTAAATAGAGGCTTAAACGCAATTATATTGGAAACTTGTGGAGAATGAGCAAAATGCTCATTGAAGCTCTTTACATCTAATGAGAAGGGGTTAGATGTTAACTCTACCTACAGCTTTAAATTTGTCTTTGTACCTTTCAGCTGCCATTGGTTATCACTTTGCAGCTTACGCATTATTTATAAAACTGAAATAAATGTCTAAAAAACGCCTGTAATTTGAGCCTAAAATTAATACAAGTGTCCTAAAGCTTGTAATTTGGTTGAAAGCTTACCTGCAAAGTGACTAAAAATAAACTGAATTTCATCTAAATTTGTTTTACTGAAACATGTTTATAAACTATCTATGGAGTCCTCTAAACACAATAAAACAAAAAAAATAATACAAAACAACTCTCACTACCGCAAAAAGCAAGAAAAGCTAACACAAGAGCAACTAAAAAATCAAGTGTCAGAGTGATGTAGATCAGCTATTTTCTTAAATTGCCTAATTATAACTACTCTCTCAACTGATATCAAAGTCACTGCTAGATGTATTATAAAGAATTCGTTTCAAAAGATATGGAGAATATGAGTAAAAGTTTGAACATTATTTTCAGATTCTTTTCATGAAATGTTGGATTGGAAATTTTGAGGACTCAATTTTTTTCCTGTTTTATTGAATTAATCTTAGTGTTAGATGGGTGATATGAATATATAGTCGAATGAAATTTTATTGTCTGCATCTCTAATAAATTCGATAGAAAGAAAAGGTAATTGTTTAGCATTCTCACTTTCTGTAGTAAATTGTGTATGTGGATCGAAACTATTGAAGTAATTTTATGTCATCTGCGTATTTTTTGATGAAGAATAGCTTGAATGGTATTGAATATATAAAGAAAAATATAATCCATTAGCTAATATGCTAGTATAGGAGATATGGAAGAGTCCATTGGTGTTCTAAAGATTTGTTGCTAAAACTAATGTTATCTATTCTAATGAATTTTTTTTCAGTTTGACGTCAAAAAAGTAAACCAAAGTTACGCAATAAATTGAAAAAAAAAACAAAATTGTGAAAATCGAAAAATTGGAGTATTGAGCCATCATCAAGTACCTGTATATAAAAGGGTTAAGAGGTAAGCAGATTTACGAAGATATGCTTAATACCTTTGACGATCAATGTCCTTTGTATGCGACCGTGAAAAATTGGACTGTAAGCTTCAAAAAAGGTAAATTTTTCATTGAAGATGATGACCGATCGGGAAGGCCAGTTTCTATATCAGTCCTCGAAAAGATCGATGCAGTTCATGACATGATTTTACCAGACCGTCGAATTGAGCTAAAACGGATATCTGAAGCACTGAATATTTCATACGAACGCGTTAATCTTATAGTTCACGTCAATTTGGACATGAGAAAAATTGCTGCAAAATGGATCCCCAAATGTTCGATTGTTGACCAACTGAGTGCAAGGGTAGAAGAATCGCTTTCGATTTGTGCTCGATTTGAAAACGATGTATACTTCTTAAACTGAATTGTTACTATAGATGAGACTTGGTTACATTTCTACGATCCAGAAACAAAGCAAAAATCGATGGAATGGCGACACTCGATCTGGTTCTCCAAGACAGATTAGTATTAGAGCACCCCCCTTATTCGCCATATTTGGCTCCATCCGATTATCATCTCAGCTGAATAAAAAGTTTAAAAGGTGGTAAATTTTCTTCCAACGAGGAGGTAATAAAAGCTGTGGAGGTCTGGTTTGCAGAGCAAGAAGAAACATTTTTTTTGAAAGGTCTAGAGACGTTGCAGGTTCGCTGTTATAAATGTATCCAATTAAGAGGAGAATATGTTGAGTACTAAAATATTTTGACATTGAAATTTTGTTTGGTTCTATAGTAGGCTAAGAATTTCTCAATATATTCTCGTATTGTTTACTCAGTAACATCAGTAACAGTTTCTCTAGGGTATTACATATGTTCTATTCGGTATTTTTCTTTTTTCTTTCAATTCTTTACGAAATACGAAGTATATATATATATATATATATATATATATATATATATATATATATATATAAAATTTCATTTTTTCTAAAAAGTTGTGCCAAGATAGATATCGAGCAAATCACAATCTGATTTTGACTTGACTGAAAATTTAATATCACAAAGTGGGCAGTTGACCTAAGTCAGGATATTAGAATATAAGAACTTGAAGCGAGAATGCTAAAAATCAATCAACATATGAACAGAATTAGGGGAGAAATTTGAAACGTCTCTTTGAAACTCACTTTTTTCAAATACTTTTATTACCTACGATTTTAACAACAAAATCAAAAGTGTAAACAATTAACAATATAACGAAACTAAGACTAAAGCCAGACTGTGTTGTATAATTTTGGTTTTGTTAATTTATATAAAAAATCTGGATGACTCGACATCGAATGTTCTGTTGAAAGTTTTGTCTATCTAAAGTTCTTTCAATTAGAAATAATTTGTTTAAACTAATATACTGTAATAATACTTCATTATTATTTTTTCAGAATTTGTTGAATTAGCAAAAACAGCATCCTATATAATTTGTTCATTCTACTGTAAAGAGATACTGATATATTCTGTTTAGTTTACCTTAAAGAGGTTCATAGTACTATTGCACATATAGTACTAAGAAGTACTATAAGTGCAATGAAAATGTTTCATTTATCATAAAATATTAAATTATATTTTCATCTTTCCTATTTCTAGATGGAGTAGGCATTTAATCAAATACGGTGTTTGTATCCAAGCGGCTAATATACTTTCCTCTGTATATAATTCAATCCGAAATTCACTTATAATCTAATTTATTTTTTGTTTTTCACTTCCTAAACAATGATCTACAATTCAAAGAACGAATTTTTTGTCAAATTTCATAACAAATCATAACAAATAAAAAATTATTCCAAATACACGACTAGGAAGATTAACAATAAAATATCAATAAATTACCTATTTATACCGTATAGTGAATCGAATTAATTGACGTACTCAAAGAAGAGTGAATTACACAATATTGAAACGAAATATTCGAAGAAAATATAATATTTCAAACTACTACAGTAATAGTGCCATTCATTTAAGAATTGCCTTTAAAAAATAACATCGTGGATATTTAATAAAAATGATCACTCCATGAATGTAAATTGATTTGCATAATATATAAAGTGTTCTGAGACTTGATACAAAAACTTCGGGAGTGAGTAGATGACGTGAAAACAATGATGTGACATGAAAAAACAATTACCGATTTATAGCCATTTGAAGTTGTGAAATGAAAACTTATATTTGAGTTAATTTTCTATATTATATTGAATTTTATTATCTTCGTTTACAATAAATTTGGTAGGAAGAAATGATTACATAATATGCTAGTATAGGAGATATGGAAGATTCCATTGGTGTTCCAAAGATTTGTTACTAACGTTTGTTATTATAAGAAAATTATGTATTATTAAAAATTACCGAGATATAGGCCTTTAAAGTTGTGACATCAAAACTATATTTGAGTATATTTTCTATATTATAGATTCGAACATTATGAATTTTCAATTGATAATTACGTATGTCCATGTAGTGAGTTTGACGGCATAAATAATTCTACACTACTATCGGAAGGCCAGCGGCGGCTCATGCCTTATGGTTAAAAATCCGTAATTTTTACAGGGACAATCTACAATCTAATGATAGCAAAAATGAATTTTCTTGACAAAAAATTAATTCAGGGGAACGTGGTGGCCATGCAAATGAACCAATCCACCATTTAGGAGAAATGTTATTTGGATGATTTTTCACATCATTAAGGAAGTGGGGAGGGGCTCCATCTTGCATCAACCACATGTCTTTGCGAATTTTTAGAGGAATATTACTCAACAAGGGTGGAAAATTTTAAGTATCGTTGACCATTCAGGTTATTATCAAAGAAATATGAACCTACTAAATTATTACCCTCTATTTTTTTGGGAATATCTAAAAGCTTGGTATATGCAACACCGGCAAATACAAGTATCGAAATAATCGATAGAATAAACTTCCATTGTGACGCCATAAGGCAGAATCTTGGAAAGCTCTTCCAAGTTCAAAGAAATATACTTTGGAAGCGTGCATAAGTGCAAAGTGCCCACTTTCGACTTTTATTAAAGTTTTTTGGTTGTAGACTAATCAACCAAATTTTTTCTTTATGTAAGTACAAGATGTTCGTTAGAAATGTTTTTTATTTTTGTATTTTGATAAATCCTGTAAGTATTTTCAATAAATAATTACAATTTATGATAATTTTAATCAGAATCCTTTATGGCGAACGGTTTCCTTGTCATATACAACGATCTAAAAATCTACAAATCTCATAAAACTATAAATTTTATCAAGCTAAACATAGAGTACCTTTTATGCTAAAAATTTGAATAAAAAAATTTATTATTACTATGTTTAGATTAAACAGGTTGTCCCTGTGAAAGTTACGGATTGTTAACCATTGAGGATGCGCCGCCCCTGGCTTGAGATTTTAAAAAGTTTTGTTAAATTGAAATTGATATTATAAATCGCTGAATTTGAATGATTGGGGAAGTATACAGTTTACTACAAGACTCTGAATTAGTTGGAGCCAGGGCTGAACAGACAAATCTTAAGATAAAGAAGCTCTAAGTTTTTGTCTGTTTGAGTGCATTACATTAGTTACAAATGATTGGGGCTTACAAAAATTTGTTAACTGTGACACTGTGACAGCCAAATACCAGGTAATGAAAGTCTGTGATATATAAAATTAATTATATTGAAATTTGAGGTCTGGAGTTTATTTTTGTTGTTCATACAACTAACCATCTCATCTTATAACACTATTCATTAAGCTCCTTTATACTGGATTTGGGGGTGTTTTAGGTGGCACAAAATGTATATAATATGGTAGTCATACCATTACATCGGAAAAAGGAGGTAAGAAACTTTCAAGTACACATCGTATATGCACTTGAATTCTCACTCAAGTGCAATTTTTACCAGCTGTTTTTTAACAGTGATTATAAATTAATATATTTTCAAAATGAATAACGAAACTATTTATATATTATAATATATCGAAAATAAAACTAAAATCATTCATATGTTATTAACTTGAATTTATTTACTTTGTGTCATTAAAGCCAACTTGATTTCTGTTTCTGTTAATAATGATTTCTGAAGAGGAAATATGAAAATAATTTTATTTTCTTTGATTCAAAAAGATGATGCATTTTAAATAGAAAAAAATGGTTGCACCTCGAACGACGGTCTTACATATATCAATGACGTATTTAGACACATGTAAAATTCATTAAAATAAATCCACAAGAGTGGTAAACTGAGTATGTATTTACTAAGAAAACAACCACCGCCACAAAAATCAATTTACGGGTATACCTTTTACATTTGTGTTATTGGAACTAGAAATTGACTCGGAGTTTTACGCGAATTTCAACCTTTAGTTACGCTACAAGTAATTTTGTTACTCGCATGCACATAAATCAAAAAGATCAGATTAGTTGTTTCATGTTGGTATGTTTGTGGTTCCAAGAACCTCAAAAGAGGACGTAAAATCAATAGTCGAATTTATTTTCCTACCTACGGTTGCAAAAATAAACGAATCACCTAATCTCAATAATTACTTTGTAAATGTAGCCAAAAATTTATAAATTTCTATAAGTTCTTCTTATGATCCGCTTTCATGTCTACCTGATGCTACTGCTAATTTACAGACAGAGAGAGAGAAAGAGAAATGCTTTATTGTCTACAAATTGTAACAATTTTCCCCCTCACATATTCTTTATAATTCACAAAAATATTCAACTCCAGGCATTCACAAATAATTGAGAAGTGAGTTATTATTGTTGTGTGAAATTCACGTTTTGTGATTTTTTTGGTTTTTGAGAAGCTATCACATTTTTTGAGAATATCATATATTTCAATGGTATGCTTATTGAGAATAAATTAAATGCTGCGTGTTGTGGATTTCAAGGCTTTAAAGTTACAAACTGCAGTGTGTCAGAATCTGGTCTACTAGTACTCGTAATATGAGCCATCTGCCTATAGAACGTGTGACAATGAGTACCATTTGTGAAGAGGTTATTCTTCTTCTATACTCCATTCTGAATGTGTGTAGAGTAATAAATCAATCCCTCTCCTGGCCACCATAACCGTAGTCACATTTAAGAACAATTTATTTTTTTATTTTATTGAACCTTAGCAAATGAATCCAACATTTATTTTCTAAGAAATTTATTGCATCAAGTTCAAATTTCCAACTATGTTTACTTATGGGCCAAAACAATTCCTTTGGGGTATTTTAAGAAAGGAATGATGTTGACAGGTGAATATTTTACGCCCTTTATAGTATATTCCTATACCAGGCAGGTTAATTTGAAAACGATTTGTAAAGTGATTTCTGGGAAAAATAATAATTAGGTACATTTTGCAAGGTGGTAATAAAAGATTGAAATATGAGGTATATTTAAATGGTTATTGACAAGTTTCAGTTTAAGAAAAAGTCCTATAAAAGAAAATTTCCAATACACAGCGCAGTAGTTGTCACAGAAACGTTTACAAAACTTCAGTGAATATTCAATATATCGACCTTTTAAAACTAATTTGTTAACGATGAAAGCCGTGGCTTTAAAGGTATATAGTACATTAAAATAGCAGTACCCTTCAATGAGTGTGGATGATCTAACAAGTATGTGTTCGAAGATGAAAGGTCTAGGAAAATCAACGGTCTACAAGCTTCTTAAGGAAAAGAAAACAAGTAGATGTTTGAGTGGTCCAAAGTCTCGGTCAGGAAGGCCAAAGGTTTACATCGGTGAAGATTACAAATATGCAATCCGCAGGAAAGTCCACTCATTTTACTTTAAAAAGAAAATTCCTACCATTAATAAAATTTTAGCGTCCTTTTTTGAAGGATGATCACCACCAAATTCGTATTTAAAAGATTCCGAAGAAATCGTGTGTTGGAGAAGGTCTTATTTACGGACGAATAAGAAAATAATAAAAGAAGCGTTAATTGCACTACCATTTGGAAAAATTATAAAAATTAATAACTATATTTCCAATAATACATATCAAAAATTCCTACAGTTTTAACCAACAGTTCGATTACTATCATTTATGTCCAATAACAATTGGTAAGTAAGATCGATTAAAAACAGTAATTCCTAAATATAACATAAAAAACCCAGTTGTCACAACTTATTTATGAGCAAATCCTGTCTTAAATTCTATCCTATGAATCAGTACTGCAAGAGCATCGTACTACAAGATATTCACCAAGAAGAATTTAACGCTCAGTGTATGGAGAATAATTATCTATTGTCCTCTTATTCCAATTGGAAGAACCATATTAAGCAAGAAACTTCATCCCCAGTGAATGCAGCCGACAGAAGACCACCCAGTCAACCCGACTAGTGTTCAGCTTCCTCGTTAGCCCTCGAAGTTGAATTCTCTAAGGGACGAATTATATCACCACTCCTGATGAGAACCATTTAAGATCTGTTTACCATAAACTAAGTTATTTCACTAGTGAGCGAATCAGTATACAACATAGTATTTAATTTTATATTGTATAACTTGTATTTCTTAAAAGGAAAAGTTGATTGATCTCCCTCTTAAACGGGGGAAGTGCTTCGTTTAGCAGTAAGTTATTTTCTCAAAATTTTAAAAGCACAAACATTGATTCATTTAACCAGTTTCACATCATCGGACAGTTTTTCTCTCTTCAAATAGATTTTCTCTTCAGAAGACTATAGATCTAAACTTTTCATTTAAATGGTAGAGAATTTATTTTTATATAACTCACAACAATGATTTTATCCTATTATCTGCTAAAAATTTTTGTAAGACACGTTCATTACTGATCCAGGAACAAAGAACTGTAGCAGTTACAACTGTACCAAAATTTATAGTAGTGATTAATATTAATTGTTAACATGCATTATTTGTAATGATAGCAATAGTTTCTCTTACGTTTACTTTGATACTTCAAAGGACAAAGAAAGAAGTACACTTATCGTTCTGCCATACTGAGATAAATGGATTTTCTCCTTAACGTGTCGACGGAAGTAAACACCATAATTCAACAACCTGGTGAAATTATTTACACACCCACACATGGCGGTGTGGTCCGATTACAAAATTTCTGCAATAATGAGCGTATGCGACCACCAAAGTTATATGTTATAAATAAATCGCAGGTTTTAGAATTAGGAATAAGTTTATTTGATATCAATTTTGAAATGTATTCAACCTATTTAAATATATAATTTTACGATTTTATCAGTTATGAACACAAATAATTTTAATATCTATGCTTTATTATTAATTCTATACTACTTAAAGATTGAGATAGACAAATAAAAACAAATATTTATAATTGGATATGTGTTTATTGTTTTCCAAAATATTCGCCACTTTTACTTGTTATTATCGACGCATTTTTCCATTTCGATTGAGATACCTCTAAAACAACCGCTCCTTTGGGTGTAGAAAAACGTTGACCTCGCAATTTCTTTCTGATCTGCGAGAAAAAGAAAAAATGTGTTAAACAACTGCTGTACGATGGATGACCCATCAATTCGATGTTTTCACTGTTCTAAAACGGTTTTGTTTGGATTCGATGATTTTTCACACATATGGCAAACAAATTTTGCAAAAGTCGCCTATTACAATTTAGGTTGCTATTACAGGTTATTTTCTTCCTCCGTGATTTTCTTATATCTTTACTTTACCAATACCAGGATACGGGAACACATGAAACATAGAAGAATAAGGAAGTAGCGTGAAAGAGGAGAGGAAAAATTGGATAAAGCAGGGAAATAGGGAAAAGAAAACTCCAACAATGGTATAATAGATTTACAATAATAGTGGTGTATTACAAGAAAGAACTATATACAGTAGTTAATATATCATTTGACCGAGGGCAGATATATTTAACAATAAGTGAGTTATAAAATTTTTGAATTAAGCCTCAGTGCAGGAAATATTAATTGGGGAGACCCTATACAACTTATTCAAACAGGTATTCGGTTGAACCGAATAAGTATACTGTGAAATATGTATTACGAAGAACGAGTACGTGTCTTTTAAGGGTTCAGCTTCATTAACAAGTTTTATTTGGTACATATTTCAGACGGAATAATAATGTGTCCGATTGTCAGCAATATAAGCTCCGTATTATATTTTCATGGGTCTTTAAAGACTTAAAAATGTCAAACTTAAAAATAACTTAGGTTGAAGTGTTTGTCAAAATCATATTTGAATAATGTTATTAGAGAACTACATACAGATAATTCCTATCGAAGTTTCCAAGGTATATTAGAAACCATGCGTCAAGTACTCACTAAAGATAACATGGTAGATATATCAATTAAATCGATATATGTCTAAAAATTCCGGTAACACATCTAAATAGACATACTTTTTTTGAGTATCTTAAACTTTTTGTTAAATTGAAACTGAATTCAATCCAATCAATCAACAGTTTTTACCGTATTACGGTACGTGAACACTGCAGGAATATCTTTTCCAAATACAAATAGTCTGTAGGGTAGCTCTAAAGTTATATTCCAAGAGCATTATTTCCATTCGTTTAAAAAGAAGTTTGCATTTTTCAACTGACCTTGTATATCACCTTTATTATATATTCTTAAGCAATCCTTACATGACACTCATATTCATGTGCATCTTGGTAACAACCTGCTGAAGCACTATTGTATTACAACGTACCCCACATTGAGCAACGATGTGTTGAAATTATCATATTTATATAAAAGAAAAAAAATATCTGATCTCCATGTAAGGTAGGGTGCCCATAACTTGAAACCTTATGGTATCCATACTTGATATTGACGTTAGGTTATTCAATACCTCTCGTATATTTTTGTAAAAAATAAAAGAAATATTTCACAAAACAAATTGATATCGACCTCCTACATTGTAACCTATGGATGATTTATGAAATTCGATTCTAAAACGAAAAGTATATTTTAAGTATAAGTTGCTTATTCAGTTAAAATTAAGCGATTTTACTCAAAATCATATGTCGTGTCGTTTGTCATTTAATCTACGATTAACTAATTAACTTTTTACTGATAGGCAAGGAGTATAAAAATGGTCGCCAAGTGAAAAAATGTGAGATATTTCATTATAAAAAGAAGTATATGATTTTCTTGTTAAATCGGATGAAGAGAAAATAATAGCTAAAACTCCAATCTAAATCAGATATGCTACTATTTTCACACTCATCATGATTATTCGAATTTTGTCCTTTGATTTTAATAAGAAAAACTAGCTTTTACCCGCGGCTTCGCTTGCATCGAATCCATTTAATAAGTATCAGAAATCATTATAATAGAAAAGAACGAACTCTGTAGCTATATTAGAACCTGAGATATAGATCTTTGAATGTAGAAAAATTGCTAAAAACTTGCCATAACTCCACATTGAATGTCCACGCCTAGCTCCTCTCCAACTCAACCGATTTAAGTGTTCAAAAACTCAAAAGAAAGAAGGTGTGTCAGCGAGTGTTCTTAAACCAAAACGAAGTCTCTATCTTGAATTGAGGATAGAACGTGTGTATGTGAAAAACTCCCATAAGTAATGTACAGGGGGAAATCGCATTTGATTGATCCGATGGTTGATGGCTGATCTGTGCATCAATACCTTTCATTGAGAAAAAAATTAAGCAAATCGGTTGGGTAGAACGCCTGAACGGACTCAGAATGGAAATCATCAATTTTTTTAATATATAAGATGAAGGCTATAGTAAACTGTTATAATCGGACAGATAGATACTGCAGAGATTAAAAGAATTAGGTACGCCAACTTCCCACTTTCAAAGTAAATCATTTAGAATTTAAAAAGCAGATAACAATTTTATTATGGGAAGAAGATTTATACCAAGATGTACATTTATCAAAAGTAAGAATCATTAACTTTACGTCATCTTGAACTTACGTTTGACATATTCTTGGAGAGCTAGCTGAAAGTGTTGCTGGAATCCTTAGATCAAAAATAAAAAACTTGATAACAAGCAAAGAGAAAAGAGTGAGAGGCTTGTGAAAGTAAACAGCTCCCTAAAGAAATGTAGAAGTTTATAGGTCCTTTGTGACCACTTTTTTGGAGAAAAAATCCATATATTTATGTCAGTCATACGTGACCAGGACTGTTAATTTTTTAAGATTTTTATAACAAACCAAAAAGATGGCACCCACATTTCTTAATCTTTTTCAGATAGCGATTAAGATCGTTGTGGGTTAATTTTATAAAAAATCTCAATAAAAATATAAAGTCATTCCGTAGGACGACATCCCCATCTACATTGCAGCGCAGTTATCATTAAGGAATACTATTGATATCATAGCTCAATAGAGAATGGTGGAATGTGTATTCATAAATCTGGGTTTCTGAGAGTAATGCCTATATACATAATAATTAGAAGCTGGGCATGGAACTCATGCTCTTGAGTATTTCTGCAACTGCAGTGAAGATATATAAGAGTGAATTAGTACACCACAAACCCTTTTCTTTTATGATATAAAAGTGCACTAATAAAAAGAAAGCGCTAGAAGTATAGTACTAATAAGGCCGCTCATTTTTGTGAAGAAAACTTTAAAGAAAGGTCTGATCGAGATCTTCCATAAAGGTCTAAGGAAACTAAGCCCAATTTTTGAATAGCGGCTTGGTTCTCTTTTTGTCTGAATTCTAAGTGTTTGAAATAGCCATAGAGCAGCGCAGATATCTAGAGATGCTAAAGACGAGCAGGAACGGTGTAAGACCGGGAGTTGGGAAGAGAACTATCACTATTTGTACTTAACTACTTTTATCTTATAACGTTACATATTAACTACTTTTATTTATAGCAATTAATTACTTATAGAAATAATAATAACTATTATTATCAAGTTTGACGCAATTTGACACAATCTCTTCATTACAACGCCGACCTGGCGGCCACAGAATGAGGTAATTTAGCGCCCATGAAATATACCCAATCCGCTACCCTTGTTTCCAAACCTGCATGTAAGACCATGGGTCCGATTAACTACTAATACCAATAAAAATCATTTTGTTTTTGTTCACTAGGCTACTACGAAGTAACTATTGTTCAAAATAGGAAAAAGTACACAGAATATGTGAAGCTGCGTTCTCAAAAAGTGGTTGTATGCTCGCGTATCACAGACAAAAGAATATTAGGTCCACACTTTTCAGTACTTAGACTTCTCAAGTTGTGAATTAGAATCCGCTCTAGCTATTATGTTTCCCAACGAATGTATACCCAATAAAACACTATTATTTGAGAAGGCCAGCAAATATTGGATATCTACAACATTGAAATCAAATAACATAGCTAGGGCTATTTGTAATTCCACAGACGGGTTTTATCATCCCCATAATTCCAACATTCACTATGTAGATTCACGTTTTTCAGTGATTTTTAAGTTACTGATTGAACAATTGACATTGAAACATTGACAAGAAGTCAACAATACAATTAATTTTATTATTATTAAGTGTTGGGTAAAATCCATTATCTGACTATATAGAATCCCGCAGAACTTTAATTCACTATCGCTGCCATTAGTATAACTTTAGCCCAAAATTTCCATATCATCCTGTAGATATTAAAATTCTTTTGAAAACACAGATGTGAACCAACACTTGATTATACAAAAATTTCAATATCAATGTTTTATATATAGACTGATTATGAATACATACTATAGAATAATTCTTTAAAATAAACAAATCTTGCAACAGCTCGAATTCTTAGTGACTTACTATTCCAGGCATATAATTTGTAATTGTCAATGTTAACACCCGTACTGAACTAGTATAGTGTGACTAAGACTACATTAACCTACATTTTATTATCATATTTTACTCACCACATTCTTTGCTAAAACCAAATAACAAAATGTTTAAAATGTTGGTTTTAAATATCGAGAAATCATTTACATTGGCTCTTTGGGTGGTCCCTAACGTTTTACAATCTCGGGACACGTTCTAGCAAAATATATTTAGTACCTGTAACACTTTTTTTGAAACAATAAAAATGCTGAAATATTTTAGTCTTGAAACATATGAGAAGTTTATAAGGAAAGAATTTTCTGTCATATCATCTTAGTTATTTTCAAAATTAAGTACCAAAAATAATATAAAGGTAAAGTAATAATTTCAAGTTGTGATAGGTTAGTTGAATGAATGAAATGATTAATGCACATTTATTGATATTTACCCATCTAATAATATCACATCTTTAGTAAATAATCTATAGAGATCAAAAATGTTGGCAAATTACTTTCAAAAATTAGTTTCAAATAAAAGAAGCCAGAAACTACAAATTTTAAATTCTTATTTCTTAAGAGATGATTGTCTCTAGTGTCTCTCACTAAAAAACCTTATCTAATCTTGTGCCAAGGTGCGAGGAAGTGTGTATAGGAACCGAGTTACCATTACTAAAATCCAGCTCTTTCTCCTTTTCTTGTCGTCTGCTCCTGTTTCTTTGATCTATCTCTCTCTGAAATTTTGTCAATTGGAGTTTCACTTGTAGGCTGCTATTTTAATCTACTGTTTCTCTCTTTGCATACTTCAGTTTACCCCCTGAGTCTTAACTATAGTTCATTCTGTGCAGTGTAGAATAATTTAGAAGAGGTCCTGACCAATAATCAGCTCGGTCAGGAAAAAATCTGTTCCACTGTGATTTCTCGAACCAGCCACATTTGTCTACTTGGCGCAATGCTTTGCAGTAGTATCATAGAAGGTCGCTATTACGGCTGCAGCTGTTTCCGGTGTTCAATTTTTAAATATTTCAAACATTTAATACTTATTTAGTGAATAGTAAGAGAAATTGTATACTTTTCATAGTATATTTATTAAGTAATTAAATAAATTCGGTCAGAAAGTAGGTGAATGACTTTTGGTGTGGTAAAATCGACCAAATAAATGTAGGATGCAACATTTGTACATCGGCCAGATTTTAGGGTTCTATTTTGAAACCAAAAAAAAACTTTGAAAGTATTTCAATTGAGTAAGGTAAAGTAAGGGTAAGGTAAATTGAAGTATACAACTGTCAGATAGGCGCCTATATGTAAACCTATATTAAAGTATGGTTTAACTTTTTGAACAAGAAGTTTCTTTACATATAGTTAAAAGGAAGCGATGAAAATTTGACGCAAAAAATGAAAGAGGAATTTTTCTTGGATACTCAGAAACTACGAAAGGATTTAGAATATTTTAGAGAGAGATGAGGTAGAAATACATAGAGACGTAATTTTTATTGCAGAGAGATCAAATGGTACCAAGTTTCATAGAAAAAAAGGAAACAGTAATATCTCTAGATTTATAGGAGGAGGACATTAAATGACAGTGTATCTGAAAAAGAAAATGATAACGGATCCGATAAGGGAAACCAAGATTTAGATAATGAAACTAATTCAGATAAAGGGAATAAAAATTTTGAGGTTGCAAATGAGTTAGAACAGGTAAAAGAAAAATTAAATAGCCTTCATGGATGAAAGACTATGAACTTTATTGTGCTGATATGTGCTTTTATTCCGAGGAAGAGAAACCGTTGACCTATGAAGAAGCTTGAAATGGTGAGTTTAAAACGAGGCTAGTGGTTCCTGGCTTCTAACAAGAGAATAATGAAAATATAAATGACATTTACGCTCCTGTAGCTAAACTGGTGTCATTCAGAATATTGTTAGTGGTAGTTAATAGCCAATACATCAGACGGATGTAAGAAGTGCTTTTTAATATGGAGAAATAGGGGAAGAAGTGCTCATGAGTTTACCAGATAAAACTAAAGAGAGTTCTGAGACAGTTTGCTAATTAAAAACTTTGATTTATGGACTAAAGAAAAGCCTTAAATATTGGAACAAAAAATTTGATAATTTAATGAAAAATTGAAATTTTGTTAGATCCGAAAATGATTACTATTTGTATTCCAAATGTAAAGATCACAACAAAGATTTGGGTATTATATCTCAGTACCTCGGGATTAGAGTGAAACAAGATTTCAGGAAGAAATCTATTTATGTAAGTCAAGAACATTATTTAAAAAATGTTTTGGAGAAGTATGGGATGCAAGATTGTAACTCAGTATGCACACCGATTGATTTAAATATAGATTATAATTTTAAAAATACAGTAGATAATGTAAAACTTCAGGAAATATGCAGGCAAATTGTCCTATACCCGATAATTGTCAAAGTGTGTGTTTACTAAGTAGAGAGAGAGATAGAAATTGTTACAATTTGTGGACCAATTCTTGTAAAACTAAAAAACAAACATAAAAATAATTAAATAAAGATAAAACAAATGCAATAAAATTTCAATATACAGACTAAACCCATAATGGGTAACTAAATTATAGGTTATAATTAGTAAATAAGTTCATAGCAAAAACTAAAGAAGTATGCAGCATGTCCAAAATTAAATATTATCATTAGAATAGAAGTCGTTTACAGAGAAGAAGGACTTTCCAGTAAATATGCCCTCAAATTATTGCGGAATGTGGAAAAAGATGTTATCAAGTTAATTTCAATTGTGCAAGTGATTGTGCATTTTTTTGCATTGTAAAATATTGAGCCCTTTACTAATTCTGAACGTGGAGTAGGCAGTGAAAGTCGTGCTCCGCGTTCCTAAGTGGATAGCCATGCATTGATCTTTCTGAAATTGGAGAAGCGTGCTTACGAATTAGGCAAACGGATTCAAGGATGAATAAGGAAGAGTCATAATTTTTAATCCTTTAAAGAAATCCCTGCAGTGAGCCCTGCTGTTAAATCCAAGTAAATATCTTACAGCTCTTTTTTGTAGCTTAAAGATTCGATCAAATTGAGTCGTACTACACGTACCCCAGAAGAGAAGGGCATATCGAAGATTCGGCTCAATAAGGACATAATAGACTGTTAAGAAGGTGGATATTATGTTCAGTTCTTTGGAAACTGTTCTTAGAGCAAAACAAGAGGAGCTTAATTTGTTAGATAATGCGGCCAGATGTAACTTCCATTTCTAGGAATTGTTCACAACAAGCACTAAAAATTTTACAGATTCTACGACATCAATGGTGGTGTTATTTAATAAAAAAGGCTGTAATGTATTTTATTGGATAAAACTTTGGTTTTAGAAACATTGAGTCAGAGAAGGTTAGAAACGCACTATGATTAAGCGTGATTAGGTAACTAGATATAGTCCTATGAAGTGCCGTGAGATCAGAGTTGCTCCAAGAGAAACTAGTGTCGTTTGCAAATAAACATATTTTACCACTGATGTTAAGATAAGCGATTTCGTTTATAAACAGAAGAAACAAAACAGGACCTAGTACTGAGTATTGAGGCACTCCCCATTCTATTGGCTTGGAAGATGATATCGTTGTATCAACCCTTACAAGCTTCTGTTGGTAAGGTATGACCTAAACCTGAAATCGTAGTACTGCAGTTTGTTAATTAAGATATCGTGATTAACACATCAAAAGCCTTAGAAAAATCACAAAAAGTTGTTCCACGGTAGTGATGGCTGTTTAGGCTAGAGTACACATTATTAAGGAGGGAGAAAATAGTATCATATGTGCATTTTTTGCTTAAAAACCCGAATTGATGAGTAGTAAGTATTTTATATTTAAAATCTCTCTATGATCTTAACGATAACGTGGGAAGGTGTGCAATTGGGCGATAATTCAACGATTCTTATTTACCGTTTTTGATGCTCTCCAAATCTGAGCAGTGAGATCCTCGGCTTATTCATGATTCTTCAATTCGCGTGGACGTTCACTTTTAACGTCTGCTGCATTTCGTTTGCCCACATGAGACATTATTTGTCAATTGACATTAGTGTCAGGAACCTGATGATGTTGTCCTTCTTGATTTCTCACAGTTCTTTTCAATGATTCACCAATGATATATATTGATGCACTGTAAATGTTTTTGTGCACCTCCATCTAGTTTTACAAGCTTCAGTGTTAATAGTAAATAATAGTAATATATATATATAAAAATCTAATTTAGGGATGTTTTTGAGTATATTATTGTGTTAAAACGTGAATTAGATTGTAAAGTTCTTGTCAAAGTAATAGGAGGAACATTCTTTCAAAGGTCTATGGGAAAATAATGCATTAAAAATAGAAGAATATGAAATAATAGGTATTTACTTACAAGAAGTTCATGCCATACCTATATTTGATTTTATTCATACAAAGAATACTGATAAGTTATCATTTGTTACTATATATTTATGAAGCCAAAACTATTTCCTTGGTTTTTTATAAGTAGAATATAATTTGAGTTTCTATATCAAGTTCTTTCTTTGACATAATATATACACGAGTCAAAAGCAATACCTCGAGAAAGTGAGGTGGACCGATATGATAGGTATTAAACAAATTGAATCATCATTTTTATTCCATTATTTTTTATTCCATCGCTACAACGATAGTATATATACTCCTGAAAAAAATGGCACATGTATGAGTAGATGTCATCTACTTTAACATTAAGCTATTTTCTAATTTCAAATGATTCTTCTAGTTGCATTTGGAACGAAGTGAAAATATTAAGAAATTGTTAAAAATTAAAAGAACATTAAATTTCTATTGAAAGATTTATCCACTTTTTCACATTATTATAAAAGCATTACCAACCAGTTTGAATGGATGTTACAGTTTTATGAATACATAAGAACAAGTCACATGTATAATACCTCGTTAAATTTCTGGTTAATTATAATAAGCGCCTAGATAAAGTCTTTGGCTGTAAATCACGTTTTTTAAGCTGGTAAATATGAATGAGAACAAGATTGATGCACAAGATAAAGTTCCAAATAACAACCCAACGTTCTCAACAAGTTTCGAATTACCCCGAAAAAGGTACCTGTTCTAAGTAACTCAGAGAAAACTACATAGCTTGCTGGTATTTGTTAAAAAAATAGGTAAAAATGCAGCTTTTGAAGCGTTTTATTCAACAAATCTCTATTATACTACTATTATTATGTCGCTGATCATATCCATAGTAAAAATTAGAATGAAACATAGATAAGATAAAAGAAATATATAGCAAGTATCCTGAGTAGTGTGGGACAATAAGGTAATATCTTGCTTCAAGAGAGAAAATATTGTGAAAGAAAGAATTAATATTTATGTATATTTTTTGAATTTTCATTAAAATACTATACAAACCCTAAGGTATTCACTAAGGATTCTGTAACTTACTAACGGGGACTAAGATATTATTTTATTATAAAAAAAAATAAAACTGTCAACATGATGTACCCGCATTCATTTTTAAAAAAATATTATATTAGATATAAGGTTACGACATTCCCTTGAAATTTAATGAGAAACATACGCACAAATAAGATTGTATGATATTTGCTACTTTAGATATTAAATCTGGCAACACTGATGTAAATATGTCGAATCTGACATTGCATTCATGAAGTTTGACATTTTTAATAGTAAACATCTCAGAAAGTATTGTCGTACGAATGCTATTTGAATTGTTTACAGATATTGGAAACATTTATCTCGGCCAAAAAATGGAATTAAATAGAGAACATTTTACGTGCGAGGATTTTCTGACTTTCGACGTGGAATAAACAGCAATGATCCGAACAAGTCATTTTGACTTTTGGTCTCGAGTCGCCGAGTTTAGCTGGTTTCCCGAATTCAATCGTGGTTGCATAGCTTGCATAACGCATGAACATTTAGTGGTCAAGAAATTTGTCCTTTTTGGATATCGCATCATTTGATATTCGCTCAAAAAAAGCTCGGGATGATTGGTGCAAAGATATGCTGAAAAAATTTTATCGCGGTGCGACAGACGACGAATTATGAATCTGTGCATATGAACACGAAACTGGACAACAATCGACTGTATGGGTCTTTCAAGACGAGCCAAATCCAACAAAGGTTGTTCGCGCACGAAGCAAATGTTGTTTGGAACATCTGGATATGTCGCCACCATTAGAGTAAGGTAGAACGGTCAATTCTGAATGTTACACTAGCATTTGTTTGCTAGAAGTGTTCGAAAAAATCAGGGAAACCAATCACAGAAGAAGAATCATTTTCCACCACGACAATGCGAGCACTCAGGCATCAGCTTAAACAAAAACGTTTTTAAATAGTCAAAATATCCGTCGTAAAGTCCTTGTTTGACACCATACGATTTTTTATTATTCCCACAAATCAAAAATAAATTGAGAGGGCAACGTTTTTATAAACCTGAAGCGTTCGAGGTACTTCCCTCTAAATGGAAAAATTGGTTCAAACACAAAAGTGTATTGATCTTAATTGAGAATATTTTGAAAGACAATAAAGCCATGTCCAATTATAAAAAATTTGTTTTTATTTGTATGTCGCAAAACTTTAGTAACAACCCTAGTGCCTAGGAAATCACCTAGTAATATTGAAAAAATCTTTGTATTTTGAGATTTAGCGTCATATAATCTTATAATCAATATAGAAATAGTTACATATGTTAACATAAATCACATTTTCAGAATTTTCGTTCTCTGATATAACATGTCGAATAACGTTTTACCAAATATTCGGTTAAATTTTTTATATAGAAACATATACTCGTGACATATCCTAGAAAATTATCATCGATAAAGTGGTAAGTGCAACATTCTAATTCTATATTCTTTTGCTATTTCGTCTATAATGTACTTGCATGAGTTGGCGATTAGCCGATCTGAGAGCTCTTGTATTTTCTATTAAACGTTAGGTAGAGGTCAATACTAAAAATATGTTGACTGAAATATTTTCTTTTCTTATTATAAATGATATATAAACAGCAGCTCTTACAGTTTGGAAATTTGAATCCAGTAGATAAATTTTCTATGAATGCCTGACGGTATCTTCAATCAGTTCATTTTGCCAAACTGTTGAAAGAAATGTCCTTAATTATCCATTTGTTATCTAAATAAGAACATGTATGTCTGCTCATTCCATATTTCTCTATGAGTGCTAATTTTGTATCGTTTTTGTCTCAAATGAAGCCTAATTCTAGTAAAATTTTGTCTCTTTGAATCTTTGCTTTCCTGTTCATGTTTATTTTGATGGGTTTTCTCCTAGTTGGTGCTATTGTAATACTTTTATCCTTAGTTTGCAAAGTCAATAAATAGTTGCTTCTCCAAGTTATATTTGATCACTTCACTCCGAAACACTACTATTGGAATATTCATGTTAAAGAGCCTTTTCATATGCACGGTTAAATAGCACTTTCATTCAACAAAAATATGATTTGGAGTCTGTACCATCTTTATTACATTAATCCAATTGACCAATATTTTTAACACCAACTATCCTGCTTATTAGAATATTAAGAATATATAAACACAAATCTCAACTAAACTAATTCACAATTTGCATTTTCTGCGATCAGAAGTTGGTTATTCGACATGATAAATGTCTCAACAAAATATTTGCCAACTATTTTCTCCCATTTATCAAATTCAACTGTAGCGTCGTATTGCAAAACGATATCATCGTAATCAAATTTCGAAGATAATCTTCAAACAACATGTCCTATAAAAAATCTTTGACATTAAATGAATAAAATATGATTTCAAACTATGCCATCTAGTGTAATTCAGAAAATAAAAGCTGAAGTTTCGGAAATTCTTAATAATTTTCACAGATAAATATTATTGAACAGAAACGATAATTGTCTAAACATACTTTTAATTTAGCTGACTATTGAATGTGATAAATTAGTTCCAGGCGTATTCCGTATTTCATGATTGTGTAGAAGAAAACATGGTTGTGATATAATGTAACAAAATAGGTGTATAAATTACGTAACTATAATCATAATAATGAGTTATTTTTGGCAGTGGATAACTTTATTATATTGACTGATGTAACAACTTCGCTGTTAGTATGATTTGCTATATATCTATCTTTTACAATAATCAATAAAAGTCGTTAACAACAAATCCACTTAATCTTAATTATATAACATTAACCGTGTTGTTGCACCTTGTAGGAAGTACGCAAACTATTGTAAAATTAATAACTATAGTGTTGACGATAGAAGAGCGAGGTACCAAATACCACTAAGTGAAATGTTATCGAATTACTTTGGTATTGTTTTTCTCATGATTTTATGTGTTTCTAAAGAAATAGTTTTTAGAATAATTTATTAAAATAGCATTTTTCAATCAATAATAATTTTCCTATATTTGTAGGTCTATATCATCATATTGTATGCTCTCTACTATACGTAGGAAGCCGTGGAGAAGGAAATGACGACATAAAAAGAACGAAGAGTCAAGAAAAGTGGGTAATATAATAACTGTAGGACAATGAGACTAAGGATAAATTTTAAATAGCCATCAAATATAGCAAGACCACGTTTAATAAGAACGTAGAATTGGCTCAGAAGTACCTCAAAGTCAAAATGAAAAAGCACCTCCGAATAAAAAAGGCAATTGAAAATAGAATAACGAAAAGATGATTGAATGAAAATTGTATTAGGACTATAAATGTAACAAACATAGCTTGGAGGAACACATCCTAAAACTCATCAGACAACAATATTGAAAGTTGTAAACAGACCATCGATAAAAAGCAAATTAAAAGGATGAATAGGGTGCACAAAACACAAATAATTGAATAAATACTAGAAAAACGGAACAACAATAATGCAAGAGAATACATTAGACCAGACAGTTCTCAAAATATAGAAGGAATACTGCTGTCATCTACAAAGAGGCAACAAGCAATCCTTTACTGATGACAAGGAACGACAGAACTATCGTTCGTAACACAGCTGAAATAGTATACTATTACATTCCATAATAGAGCATGTGTAATTGGATTATAGTGGAAAATTCAGTTTTTCTGACAGTAGTTTGGAACAAGAAACGTTTGAAATCAATGTATGGAGGATTATAGATTAGACAGAGAACTGTGAAGAAACTAAGGAATAGATCTTGTCCAAAATTTGAAAAGCCGGCTTTTCAAATTCAATGTATCCATATCTTTATTTTGGATTCTGAAAGGACAAAAAATATTTATAGAATATCGCGGCCATTGAAGAAATTTTATTACCTTTAACAAAAAAGTACTCATATTACGATATTGAATTTATATCTTAGACTTCTTATGGTTTAATGACATTTCAGATAACGTAATATGTGATACGGAGAATGACATTAGATTACAGATCTTACGACTTTCTCAAAATTTCTTTATATCCTGTTAAGCACTGGCTGCGATGAGGGGAGGTCAGGGGAGTATTCGCCACCAATTCCCACGGAAATTATAATTGAGGCTTCACCTAAATCATATGCAGTCTTGTAAATAAGGATTTGTCTTTGAAAGCACTAAGGGAAACAAAGCTTAGCAGCAGATATGAAAGCTTGTGAAGAGTTCAACAATATTTTATAGATATACTGCACACTCAGGAAATATTGAAGCAACTAAATCAAAACTGGGGGATATGCTCGCAGATTTATCACATGTATTACCAAGTTTGAGTTTATTCTTGTATTGAATGTTTGAAAAATTTATTACTGAAGCACTTGATTTTAGAAGGGCTTGTGCTACCAACAGATCAATACATGAGAAAACTTCCACCTAAACTTACTGCTAACATCAAAAAAAAACGAGAGAAAGCACAGTTAATTACCAAGTAACTTATATCAGGGACAACGATGGAAGGCTTTTAATAGATCCACAAGAAGTTAAGAGATGGGCTCAATACTTTTAAGGATTATTAATGGACAAGAAGAAGAATCTTATCCTATGCCTCCTCCACGGTACTTTCCTTTTCCTCGCTAGTAGGATTTTGGTCGAGGTAGGTTTCATTTGCTGGCTATAGATAACTCAAGCCTCTGGGTCTGATATCAGCTTCTACGAGTTAAACTTGCTGTTTCTCGAGTGGTCTTTCCTTGTCTCTTGAATCTTTGCCTCTACATCATTTTTATCTTGAAGTGGTCCGAATCAGCATCAACGCCTTTGTAAGTCCTCACGTTCAGGACGTCCGTCCATGTCTGGTATCAACAATGACGTGGTCAATCTGGTTTTGGGCGACTCCGTCGGGTGACTTTCAAGTAGCTCTGTGGATGCTGTTCCTTGAGGAGTATGTGCTTGCTAAGGCCATTTTCGTGCGCTATCATACATTTGTTCCAAAGTGTCATGAAAGCTGTATTTGATAGTCTCGTCGGTGTTCTCCATTGGTGTTTGCAGACAGATTAGTGTAATATTAAATAACCTGTCCTAATGGTGCATATTCGCTCGTTGATGGCTTTGAAAGCAGTTAATCTGTGTAGCAAGTTCTTTAATCCGAAATCTGTTCCTAAAGTATTCTGGACATGCCCGCTATACAGCATGGTATAATGCCTGGCATTGATGTTGTCTGAGCTTTTCCAGCGTACCTGAATAGTAACCACATCATCTTTGTACTTGAGGAGTTAGTTGTCAAGATCCGCCCAAGCTCCAGCTTTTGATCCGTCCGTTTCCGTTTATTCGACCGTATTCCGAGGCTTTTGTTACCTGTTTTCATAACAGTTGGCTTTTTACAGGAGGGGGTCGTTAGCCCCAAGCCCAACCTGTAGCCTAAGGAGGGTTAACAACAAAGGAGGGTGACTTTATAATCTATTATACAATTACACTTTCCTTACTCACTGTTTTTTTTCATTTATACATTTTTTCAACTGTAATAACTTCTTCTTCTCCTAGATAGTTATTCCTATTTTACTCCCAACATTTTTGACCTACAGAGCTGAATCAAAGCAACAGCTTTTTGCAAAAATTGATATTAATTTCTATTCAACAAAAAAACCTTAGTATCTATTACGAAAATTGATCTAATCTGATAAATAGATAAATTGAGGTTAACGTGAAAAAACACACTCTGTATAAAATGAAGTACGCCTAATTTTTTAGAAGTGGGTGACAGATTCACTCCAGATTTACATATGATATGAAAAGAATCAATCATATTGACTTTGAATAAAAAATTTATTATTACTCCAGAAGTAATAATTTTTCAAAGGATTTACTATATTTTCCCAGTAAGTTTATTAAAAAAGATATAATCTAAAAAAACATTCATTGAATAATAAGTTTCCATAGTATAAGGAAGCAAAATAGATGCTTATCGCTTTGACAAGGAACAAACCACCGTAAAAATTTTTTAAAGAATCACTGCTACTGACATATCCTCCGGACACTGTTCTTTTCTTCTATGTCAACTGTCATGTAGCATGTCACGTCGAGTACCGTTCAGGCCAAATTCCAAACCAGTTCCATAAATTAACTATTTTTGCATAATATACGCTCACGTCAGAAATAGAAAAGGAGGCTTATAAACATGAATAGACTTCCAAATCTGTTATCTAGTATCTGGTTTTGCGATCATTCATTATATAATTCCATTCATGACTTGCATTATGTATTTTTAATATAGAGATTTTGTGATAGTTATGAGAAAAATAAGTAAACATCTATATTTGAAATATATCATTCAAATGGTTGCATTTTATTATTCACAGTAATTAGTATTTACCATTGGTAAGTCAAAAATAGTTATAAGCGGGCAAAGTGGCAATCTCAAAAATTTGAAAATCTCTAAATTGAAATATTCATAATAACTTATAGTTAGGTTAGTGGACCTGACCAAAATTAATTTCTATCTCATGCACTCTATTCGACAGATTTAGCCCCTCGGATTATTTTCTTCGTAAATCTGCTTACCTCTTAACCCTTTTAAATACAGGTACTTGATGATGGCTCGATACTCCAATTTTCACAATTTCGGTGGACATCTTTTTTCTTTTAATTTATTGCGTAACTTTGGTTTACTTTTTTGACGTCAAACTTTACACTGACACTTCTAATAAGTTATTGTTCGTTGCTATGGTAAAGCAATATTTTGTTTATGTATGGAACTGGTCTAGGCTAACTAGATATCAATACATCCTCGTATTTGAATTTTGTTTTCTACAGATAATAATCACGATGATAACATCAACAATAAGAAATTAAATAGGTGAGGAAAATATGCTTTATTCTCAAGGAAATTACAATTTTGTAGACGAAGCTGACAAAAGAAAGATTGACCATGAATGAAATGAAACAATACAAGAATATGCAGATAATTTTATATCACGATTATTTTCGTAAAGAGATTATCAAATATATCAATCCTGTATTTCCAGTACATTTGTCGATTTATTTCGATAATAATAAACATTTTCCGCAGTAGAGGATGAAAAGTCTTGATAAATTTTGTTTGTTTTCTGGGGAGTATGTGACTACATCGTCTGCTGAATTCACATTCTACGAAAAGGTATCAGCAAAATATTCCCCGTGAGCGTTTGAATCGAAAGCAACCTTTCTAAGTAAAGCGAGGCCACACGGATATGGTCGTAAAAAATGGTGCTTTTAGAATTTCAGATGTCCTTTTATTGTAACGAGCCTTGGCGAGGTATCGTTGATATATCGTCTTAACCCGTGGAAACGTATAGTATATTAGATAGAAATATACAATAATTCTCAGATTAGCAGTATCAATTTATGCAAATAACCGAAAATGAAGACAGAATTTAATTGGAAAAGCAATGAGAATAGCAATGACGGTAATGGGTTTAGTAGACGAGGCTCACCAATATATAAATAAGCATATGACGGCAAGCATCACACAATGAACTAGGAACGGGCAGTCATAATTTTTTTCGAGTTATCACGTACAAAATTTTGTCGCATGTCTTTAGAAAAACTTTGTATGTCTTGTTTGTCATAACTCTAACTACAATCAAACGACGTTGAGCTACCGGTTTTGGCTTTCAACGTTTTGCTATTACCAACATTTTCATTCTAACGGTAAAATCAAATCGAATTGTAGGATTTAACAAGTTTAACCACCTCATCCTATATTGAGAAATGAAAGAGAACGATATTGAATTTAAATTGAAATTTATTTCGACTTCATTTTCAATATGCTAATTTTGATTGACATATATGAGTGAGATTAAGGAACATAATAAAATATATATTTTAGTATGTTACTGGTATCTAGGATTCATTAATTTTAATGTTTTAGTAGGTAAAAGAGCATTTGAGAAAATAAAAAAACGACGCTAGCGGTATTAAAATGTAATGTTATTCCCTACTTTTTTTATGAATGTCAGTGTGGTACGAAAAATTTAAATGCAATTGATGTCTGAACATTTATGAAAAGTGAATTTATAAAATTTGTATTGGAGTATGGGAATTATTTCCCTCATTAGAATTTTCCATCTGTAACATCGAATATTTCAATTAAATAAAAGATTTTGTAGTGTGCGCTAACAATCATCGAAATTTAGTATCCGTAATTAAATGATAAAGATTTATAAAAACACGTTCCCTTAATTTTTTTACATAATAGGTTCTACCGTCCGCAGCGTTTTAAACAAAACTTATGTATATATTTATATTTTGAGCGAACGTAAATATTCAATTTTAGCCATCTTTGGTAGAGCGGTGCACCGCTGTAATCATAACAGCATTGACGTCACATGAAATTTGACAATGATTCTTTCACTGTTCTACTTTAGTGTTGCCGAGTTTAATATCTTTTTGCATGCTAACATCAATAGTATACATTAGGAGAGTTGAAATTGCCTTCGACCCATCTGGAGTGAGTGAACATTAAGAAAAATCTTCTCCAATAGGTAAATTTTTTGAGATCTGATTTTGAATTGGTATTATTATTTATTCTTATTCACTTTCCTCATTTAAAACTCTTTCATGATTTCAAATCAAATCAAAATATTTTTATTTTTCGATTAGTATGAAATTCTGCTTTATAGAAGAAATATATTTTCTGCAACTCCGCAAATAGTTCGCAGTATTTTATAATACTCGGATGCAGAGTTTAGGTTTACAATAGTTTTTTCATTGTTATTATAAGAATCTAGAATTACGTTAACAGTTCGTTACATAGATTTTTGCTTGAAAATCTAAAAGATATATCTTGTTTCAAATGTAGCTATTTTCAATAATATTCTCCCATTATATTATTATGCACCTATACTGGATGTTCTAAATTGTTTAAATAAAATTATGAATTATTCGGTTGTCCAACAGAATATTGAATTCTTATTCTATTTTGTTCACTTTTTTTTGAAAGTTACATTGACTCTTACTTCATACTCATAGCCGTAGTTTGCAGTAGTAGCGTTTATAGCTAATTCAATACAATCATGCCTTTTTTATTTGTTTTAGATAAAATGAACATATGGGGTGCTTCTCTGCGTGGAGTAAACAGATTGAGACCCAGTCATCGGATCACTTCCTATTTAGTGATCGAATAACTACTCCAACTCCCTTCTTATCTTGAGTAATGCTTTTAAGTAGAAGCTGAAACGCCGAGATATTCCGAATTTTTAAAGTGGTTCAATCCGTGCAGCTAATTACTCGCTTGATAAACTTTCCAATTTTTACGGTAGCTTAGGGATGAACTCCATTTTTAGTAAATGGGATATTTCGTGTTTCTTGGAGCGTGCTTAGGACAGATTTGGGTGTTTGAAAGTACTATGGGATTTTAAAATTGTTCGGCATGACAATGTTACGTTTTTCTAATTTTGAGAGTATCAGACTATACGTCTTTAGCATCATTTTTTCTGTTCCAATGAATGATAATTGAGTCAAATAGAAAAAAATCATACAAAGTCCTACAATAATTTGGAGAAATAAGCATATGATCTATAATTGTGGTGATTAGCTGTACCAGTACCAGTGTTCTTAGCTTGAAACCAATTATTGAAAAAGTGTCATAATCCATTATACTGCAGTTTTAATAAATTTTTTGCTCTTTGTATACGTAACATTGAATAAGAAGAATGTTAAATAACTGAGCTACTTTATCATAAGTTCTCTCACGATCACCGTGAACTTGTATCTTAAAAATCGTTATTATTTTTTATTCGGTAAACATAGTTCATGAACATTTTAATCAACATAACATCTTCTACTACTAAGGAGGAGAAATAAGTCATGACATACAAATACAATAAATTACGAAGACTTCTCGTTTATCTTTGTAATTTGATACATCATAAAATATTATTAATATGTACTGTTAGAAAATATGTTGATAAAATATTTTGGAGTAAGATAAATAACTTTAAAAAACTAACTTACACAATAATTATTCATTCACTGAAACTTAACTAACTTATATATAAACTTTTCTGCACCACTTCCCAATTGGATTTGTGTTTATCCGTGAATGTTGGCACTTTAACCTGGGGCGTTCCGTAGTCGAATCCTGGTTAGTAGAAGCTTTTTCTTGCAGCTTATTAGAATGGGTCTTAGGTTCTAGTGACTCTAGTACTTACCAGAGTATATTTCTTTCCTGTCGTTGCGACATCTGAGAGAAGCTATAGTATTAGAAGATTTTTGGAACGATCTTGGGTTGGTGCTACCCCCTCGTAGTCGACTCGTTCTAGTTTTCACGCTTCTGTTATTCTTCATTTGAGGGAGTCCATACAATTCTGTAAATATTCAAGCTTTCCACCATTCCAGCATCGATTCTTCATTGGTTTCTTCTCAACCATACCTTTTATAATGTTGAAATCTGGCCAAGTTTGCTTTCCTCAACTTCTTCATGTATAATTGTGACCTTGTTATTTGAAGCCTACCTCATATTCAAGAGTAGCACTCAGGGCATCTACTAAAGATTTCGGATGGGTTAATGGAAGCTTCCTCTGCATATCAGGATCACGAAGGCCATCAGTGAATGCCTGGATGCCTACACATTTCATCATGTTCTCTGATGCTGATGGATAAGTGAATCGGACAAATCGAGTAATATCTATCTCGTACTATTGAAGAGTTTCGTCGAGCTCCTGCTATCGTTTTTTTAGCTGCGAATGGTGCAGGTGTTCTAAATGTTCGTGACTATAGAATATATCCAATCTCTTTTGCAGTTGTTCGAAGTCTTCAGTTTCTAGGATCTTCTGGAGTACATTTAATGCGTCTCCTCGTAGTGCAATGTTCAATGCTTTTTCTTTATCGGAACAATTATTCACTCCAGCTGCCTTTAACTGTTTAACGTAATTAATCCAAAACGTCTTCATGTCAAACGTAGGGGATTTGGCTAGGGTAAAACTGCCATTGTCTTCGGCCTTGAATAATGTGTGGATTGCAGGATTTCATTTATTCGATATTCTTTTCTTCTATTAGAATATCTTCTTAGATTAAAGGGATGAAATTCTATTTTCGACGTCAGCTGCTATGTCAGTTTCTAGCAATAGTCGTCCATTTTGGCAGAAATATCTTTCTCCATAATTGACATTTTCTCGTCAATATTAGTCGAAGTATCTTTTTTCAAATTCGACATACCGTCCTTCATGGTAAAAATCTTCTCGTCAATATTAATCGAAATATCGTTCTTCATAGTCGAAATCTTGTCATCCATATTGACGGAAATATCATTTTTTAATGTTCAAATCTTCTCGTCCATTTTAATAGAAATATTGTTCTTCATTTCAGAAATTGACGAGATTAAGGAGGAAGAGTCGTCTTTGAATATTTAAGTTTCTGGATCAAATCCGTCAATTACGTTTCCAGCACGCGATTCTCCAATTCGGCTTAAAGTTTCGTTCCTTTAAGGTCACAATCAAAATATCTTAGCTATGTTTATGTCCCTATTTATTTACAAAACCCCACACCTGACACCAATGTAATGTAATTATAAGCTAAATCTCGCGAGCTGGAATAAATTTCAGAATACTAGAAAGGAAACAAAAAAAATGAAGACCTCCTAGAAATTAGTCCAAAAAAAAATAACATAAATAACTCGCCGCTGTTTATAAAAAATATATATACATTAAAGGCAAACATCAAACAATTCGGTGTATTCGCCAAATTTTTGAGTTTCAATATAACCGGACAGAACCGGCTTCACGACCCATGCGTAGATTACACTAGTGTTTCAATTCGAAATATACATACAAAATATTTCTATAAATAAGTCTACATTTACTCATTATTTATGATTGTTCAATTTTAAGTTGCCTACAATATAGTTGACAAATGTATGTCGTTTGGATATTCTATAATTTATCATCATTTATATATATTTTGTATTGTTTGTAATTAACTGTAACTGAGGTTTTTTACAATTTTACATCACTCAACCTTACTCGACATTAATTTTTAGTTGTTAAATATAAAACTTTACTTATCTGAGTTCAATTTTAATTTAATTTTTGATGAAATCGTACATTCAACAAACCTATATAGGTGAAGATGCTGTTACTTCAATTTAATTTTACTATGTTTATTATTGTAGAAAATAATATGTGTTGTTAGATATATGTTTCTGTATATCAACATATAAGTTTACCTAGTATTGCGTGCAACGATTTTTCAATGGAAGAAATTCTTATATAATAGAATCATTAAATTTTTATGAAAAGATTGTGGGGTGATTATCAAATGTAGGTAGTAGCTACCTGTCACTTTCCAAGAAATATTCATATATCTTTGTTGATATTTCTACGACATGATCTCGACATTTTCAAACTAAACTAGATCACATTCATTCTAACCAATCTAATTGACATATTGACCTTTGTCTCTAATTCTATCATACTACCATTATATTTGTTAGAACATTCATCTAATAATAGGTCTATAGATCGTAATTCAGATATTTGAAATAGTAAGTTGAAATAATTCTGTCGATCAACACAATTGTATCTCCCTACAATTCTTACTTCTAGACTGACGCTGGGCTACTCTATTTTAAGATGATAATTTTGTAAATTTATAAACCGAGATTCATCGCAGAAGAACAATCTATGAATTTTTGCACCCATCCCTTTTAGCTCCATAAAATCATATAAAATATGCGAAAAGAGTTCATTTTATATTTTTCTTCACTATATCTATGACTGAGCTTCAGCGCACTGATTTTTGCATAATTTTGTGCAGTGTTCTCTATAAATAGTAGCATACCATTGCGTCGTCTTTTATTATGTTATTTTTGGTAATTGGTATTGAATAAATAATATGATTTTGTTTTACACAGTATGTTGGGATCTTGATCGTTGAATCAATATTTAATCTCAAATATAAACTTGTTAATTCGTTATACGTTTCTATCCAATATGATATTCAATTGATTGAAACTAGTAGTACTCCTAGTGTAAATAATTATTCTACTACAAGCTAGTAGTACCTTTCTTGACCCCATATTTGATTGAAGTTTGTTTGAATTCTCTTTTTTATAGTCTCTCTAAAATATAAACCTATTCAAAAGTTATTTCTAAATAACTAACCTAACCTGATATTGGACGGATTTGGATTTCAAAACCAGAAGAATATAAACAAAATTCAACAAGTTCAGTATTTATGCCGAATATTATTCAGAAAATATGAATTCAATATTTCATACCAAATTTGTAATACAACAATACTCGATTAATTAATGTCAGTGATTTTTAATGTTTTAATGTTCAATGTACATATTATTACCTTGTACTTTGACTATATTTTCAGTCCTCAATGATGTATTCATAGTTTTTTGTAGAGGTTTAAGTAGAAAATAACATTACGTATTTCCAGGGCTAGGACATTTCCCATACCAAATAAAAACCAATCTGTCTCTGGCCACTTTTGTTCCTGCGGGACCGATGTTATGGTTAATTCGTGTAGGACGCTCTAACTATACAGGTCAGCTGCTTTTTCCATCTCGATTCTGCTCCTTCCGCCTTTTGTTCTTTTCAGAGTGAAGTTCTCTCAAAATCTCAGCGGCGAATATCCTCGTTGCTGTCTAAGCAGTCTCTGTTGATAGCATAGCCTCCAACATATTTTTAGCCGTCACTACTACTCCTATTTGAGCTTTCCAGGTGTAACGAAGCATGATGGAAGCAGGCTTGACAAATACATGCTCCGCACTTCCGTTGCTTTCCTGTCAGGTTGGGCACTCCGGAGAATCATGCTGAACATGTGGAAGAATTCTTTGAAGCATCCTTGTCCAAAGAGGAAACCGCAGAATAAGTTGTACTGTAAGATATACTGAAGCGACCCTCCAACCTGATACATGCCTCTGTAATGCATCGGCCCCCGTATGTGCTTACACAAGTGACCACCGGTGACAGCAGAGCTCTTCTTCTCTGTTTTTAACCTCCTCGGTTAAAAACGAGTTCGACATCAGCCGAGATAAGATGTTCATCACCTTTTCGCTCACGAGCTCTGCTAATTTTTTGAAATACAGTCTGGCATGAACGTCACTACTGGGTATTGGATGAATGGTTGGAATATGATCGCCTACTCTTCGACTTTCAGCTCTATCGTCTTCATTTACTGAGTTCATCCACCAGAGATCTTTTCCAGCACCGTTAAAAGTTGATCTCCTCTAAGTGGTTTGCCACAATTACTACGAATGTTATGAGGTTCGCTCCCTCCGATAGTATTAGTTTTAGTAGTCCCTCATGTATGATGTTTCTCAAGAGAACCAGTGGCCTGGGTGCTTTCCATAATGCTGGTTCCTCTTTGTTGTTCCTCTGTAATTCGGTTGACTCGGCTCGGTTGACCAGTAGGTATTCGTCATATTCCACTATCATCTTCTGCCCATACACAAGTGACCAACATTACAGTACAGTTTTCATGACGAGAAATTTCGCGGAAGGATATTACAACATCTCAATAGGCCACAATCCTAGAGAAGAAGGCAAAATCTCGGTAAATAACAATCATATTTGAAATATTGATAGAAAATTGACGTTTCGATTTAACTTCAAAATATATTTTATATATTTTGATAAGAGTGAAGTTAACTTTTCCTCCACCCTTGCCCAACATCGTGTCCATACCGGACACAATAGATTTCAATAGAACCAAAACTATCGCTCTACTCCGCTCCTTCAGGTCCAGGATCATTAGAGAAACTATCGAAATAAAGAAACGTCCAAACTGTTAACATAAGCCAATAATATACTTCCCACGCGCGTCAAAACCTCAAAACCTGTCAATAGGTCCCCTATAATTACAAGGTCCAGGCGATTAGCTCCCAGTTAGCTCGACTCCAGCAGTTAGTGTGTTAGTGTCAACAGTGTTCTTGATGGAAAACAACTTATTTTTATTTTCTATTTTGATCATTTTATATTTTTGTTGAAGCTTTTCATTTTCTCGGTGAAATTACAAGGAGCAAACAGATTGAGGCCTTGGAATCAACCAAGGAAAAAGAGGTGATTCGTTGTGTGGAGTAGGCAGATTGAGATCACGGAATCGAAAGGTCGGAAAATATATTGAAGTTAGTCCACTTGCCCCTTGCCACGTTCCCAATAAAAAACATTATTTGTAGTTTTATTGAAATTTAGAAAATAGAACTTAAAATTTAATTATTTTTTTTAACTTTTCTGTTAGTATGTATGTGAACCACTTCTAAAAATTGTTTTAAAATTTTTTCAATCTATATAATTGAATGCATGTTCTTTTTGTATTTTGTGGCTCGTTAATGAGAAAACAAAAGAAGTGAAATTATATATTATATACCTTGTAATGAATGTGACGTTGTCTATAGAGGGCAGACATCTCAGAACTTACAAAATAGATTAATAGCTCATCAATATGAGAACATAATTAAAAACTGCATCAAAAATGGAGTGGTGAACGTCTATTTGCAAGCTACATAAGGCGCAAGTATTTTCATACAAATTTCTTATTATATTCTTAATTCAATATTAATTCATTCATTATTAGTGTGTCTACCTTTCAACCAGGCAATGCCAACTATATCAGCATTGAAAATTCAATTAATAATGCAGTTTCTAACAAAAACTATAAACATATTAAATGCTATTTATTGACGTGATCAACATTGAGTAAGTGAATCAATCCACGGTGTTATGCGCGCCAATGTAAGCGGCCTTGCCGTCGAATCCTCATTTCTTCTGTCTTTAATGAACTTTTCCGCCACATGTTCATGCGTGACGTGAAAGATGGGATGATTTAAGTCGTGTGCTGGCTACTACATCTTTAATTCATTTTTAATGAACTTTCGTTTTTTATTTCCATTAAATTGTTTGTGAACCTTTAAAAATGCAGTAAATAGCAAAATATTTTCTTTCCGTTAGAAGAATTGTTATTTAATATGATTCAACAAAATTTGGTTTGACCTTTACTAGGAACTTCCATTTATTGTATGACTGTAATATAAACATCATTTATAATTCTTAACCATTTAAAATTATTTTGTTTGGACAAGAAAAATTATAAAGTAGTACAACTCACTCGTAGAGAGAAACACAGAAGAATGTATTTCTTCTATTTTCTTTGAGTTGTGGATGACTGTTTGCGATATAATTACATAAATAATGAATAGAGAACAGTTCAAATGCTGTTTCAACAAAAACTTCTAATCCTAAATAACTATGGAGATAGATTTTCTAAAATAGTAGCGACATGCTTTAACCTTGATTTTATGTTTCACCATAATACTTGTATAAGTAAGATCACAACTCTTCCCTACACTATTGTTCAAAGCTGAAGTCATATACTATTTTTTGACGTGAACCTTTCAGTTCGGATTATATTGAAAATGGGTTTCGAATTATCTGAGGAAAAGAAATCTGAAGGGTTAGTATCGAGAAGCTTACCCATGCATAGGTCCTCTTCTTCAAATCCTCGAATCCATCGGACAAAAAGTGATTTTCCATAAATTAACAGATCGATATAGCAAAGGGTGTATGATCTTCTTGAAAAAAGGTCGTTGTCCTCTTTATGGTTTAGGAGTAAGGATCGATGTCAATTATTTTAGAACAAATGTAAGTAATTGTCTGCATCTAGGTTAACAGGAATAAAAAACCATCCTACAATGTGGTTCCTTAAAATAGTAGCCCATACATTAAATTTTTCACTTCAATTGTATCTATTCATTTCACCATTTAACAGTAACATTAAACTGAAAAACATGTATAGCATATTAGCATTTCACTTTGTTAGCTCTATGATAATCTAGTAAAATTCTAGTAACACTCGTGATTATCTTCCTTAAATTCTTGTACCAACTGTATTTAAAACAGATAAACTGGTAGATCTATGAAAATCAATAAACTCTACTTCGTGGTATACCTGAATCCTGAACTACTCTCCTTATTGACTGGGTATTAGCCTTGTGCAAGTAACCTAAACGTGCACTTCGTCCACTCCTGATCGGTCGTTCAAATTCGTTCTTAGTCTATTACACAGAAGCCGTTTCCATAAATGTATTTATCTATTTCTAAACATACCGATAAACAATGTTTTCATTTGAATGATTATTATTAACTATGTCTCCTAGTACATTCATTTTTTTGAAATGAAATCCTATAATTCACTTTTCGACAACCAAATAAACATGATATCATTTTTCGGTAACTACAAACCGGATTCAGCTGATTGCGGATCCTAACCCAAAACGAGATTTAGATCAGAGTTTCCGAGCGTCGCATTTAATATTTGAAATTTCCAAATTTAAAATACTTTTTTAAAAGTTAATTCGTCCTTGATATTGTTATATAATTGTTACTAAGCAGTTATCAACGATTTACCCCCTTACACAGATTTCCCACTAAATTTGCTATTTTTTGCTGAAAGAACCATTTAAGGTGAATAAAGATTTATACAAGTTTCTACAATCTGCTTTAAAAGAGTTTCAAGAGGAAGAGGAAAAATACTCTATGGACCAGGCATCGCCGATTGAGGGTAAGTTGAGATTTTCATAGTTATAAATGGACTTGAAACTTTAAACACGTTTTTCTCAAAAATGTGTTTTTAAAACTTTCCTCCATCGTATCTCAAAAACGGCTTAGCCGAATGACTTGAAATTCATAGGGCACACTCAAGACATGTAACCGCATGGAGTGAACTATTATCAATCGAAAATTTTCAAGATTTTTTGGTTTCAGATAAGCCAATCATCCGGAATCGTGAAGGAAGTGCGAGCTCATTTTTTCGAGGTGGAGGTGTTCAGAACGCTGGTACTCAAGTTCTACACAATATTTTCAGCTTAAAATTTATATTTATACTGTCGAAATATATGTTAATAAATAGTAATAAACTTAAAGCTCTATCTATTTACTGGTCGTAGAAAAAAAATCCTAAAAATCCCTAAAAAACAGGCCGTTACATGGGATGACCCCCATAAGACTATGACTCGATTAACTCGATCGGTCTCTGAACAACAATGATCGTGATCCAAACATTCAGATTATTACCGGGTTAACACGATCATAGTTTCCGAAAAGTCCGGGTAAATCTGTGTCAAAATATGATAATAATTAATTGAACTGCTATACAGTATAATGTATTTGGTAAATTGAAACAATTATCTGTTCGATAGTTTTAATTTGATGATTTTAGTTTTAAAATCTACATTTACTAAAACAGTTGTTTCGCTGGTTTCGTTAACTTTATTCTTCATATATAAACTGATTTGGAAAATTATATAATGATTTCAAATATTTCCATCTTTTCTGTTTAAAACCACAAAATACGTTAATATTTAGACACTGCAGTGTGATTAAATAGGTGTGAATGTTGACTCAACATATTAACAAGTTGTTTATAATTGAAATGTACTAGCAATAGTACATAAATCGAAAACTACCTACGAAATTGAAGTGAAATAGGAATTTTCTAAAACACGCTTATAAGACGATCATGGAAAGTGAATTTAAAACAAAGATCTTCTACATAAAGATGTGTAGTTCCGGTCCTGTTTTCCTGCAAATACCGTGGACTTTACGAAGACATCTAGAAGCGGACAAGTAGGCGCCTCGTTGGTCTTAGCCGCGATGGTCAGTAAATGTCAAGGGCAAACATTTGCTAGAATAGCACTCATGCTTGTCTAAGATCTATACGAGTATAGTTTATTTATAGTGAACGTAACAAGGTATTTTTTCGAACTTTTCAGATGTTCGGTTATACTGAGTGTCCCCAATTTTACAACTATATTGTGCACTTTCCTTATTGAACTTTACAAACTTTACAGAGGGTCAAAGAAGGCTAGAAAAGCATTACATTACAATTATTCCAAAGAATCCTATATATTACTTACTTCTTCAACTTTTAGTTGTTTTAAACTTTGTACTTCTGAAAGAATTTTTCTGCTTTAAAATTAATTAAAATGAGAAAGCCGTTGTATATTTGTCCTACCTTCATAATATCTATAATGCTTTATAATATTTGTTTATAGTTTCGGACTTTTGAATTTTCTATTTGTATTTTTTTCCATGTTCAAAGTTGTAAAAACGCAATGAAAGTGAGTTGGTATTTTGGTATGACTTTCTAATTGACTTAAGAAAAGAAAAATGTCATACTCACTCTAAGGTTAACCATTATTTCGTAATTCATATATAAGTATTTATATCATAGGCCTAGAAAAAATGGTTACTTCTCAGGTGCTATTTCTAAAGATAACTGGATAAATCTTCTATAGCCTCTGGTTGCTTAGTTTTATCTACTGGGTAGTTCGTTAATAATCACCATCCCCCTGCTTCACAAAAGAATTATGACATAAATAAACTTAATTTTAAGATTAATATAATATATTCACAATTATGAAGATCATAAACATAATAAATTCAAGTGAGACATTCAGTATACGTAGCGTAGTGCTGATAATTTTAGCTTTTTCGTTCCAATAATGTATCGGTGGTATGTCGACCGTTAAAAGTTTCATTGGCGGAGATTTTGTAATACAAACATATAGCTAGTAAGTTTGAAGCTACTAAACCTATGCTAGAGACCATCCATGTGAAAACCATACAGTCATATTAATTTTCAATTTTATTAAAAACATTACAACTAAGGAGCTTATTTCAAGAATTTGTTAATGAATTTGTTAGTTATATGTGAAGATACCTGTATGAGAATCACTACATTCAAACCTTTCTGCCAAGAATGTCCTATATAAAATTATGATAATAATTATCAGCTAGTTTGTATTTAATTAAAATTGATTTGCTTCTTATCAATAACTCATCGATCCATCTCTGTCTATTTCTCTCTTCCTGCTTTCAGGAGATTGTCGTATGCAAAAAATAGTTGTTATAACTAGTTATTATTTTATAGATATCATTTCTATACAATTCCTATATCATTTTATCTTATTTTCTTTTCTCACTTTATCCTTTGAAGGTTCATAAATACATTTTATCGCTTCTACTGACTTTTCTAGATCCATTTTTTTTCTTTGCTTGTAGTAGTAGAAATAATGTATTTAGAGAACTGATAATACAACTCCTACAATGTTCCAACAATACTATTGAAGCGAGCTAGGACGCCTAATGGAGTATGAAAATTGTCCACTACCTTCTAAACTCATACTCATATACAATATTCAGAACATAAACAACAGTTCTAAACAGATGGCTTACTAGCGGAACTCTGTAGAAACCGAAGGTATTCAAGATCGAGTAATCAACACTAACAACTACAAAAAAAAATGTGATTAAGAGAGCATTTGCTACATAATTCTAACTATCTGCACCGGCATAATCAGGTGCCACTAGCATTCACCAGAAACTACCATCAAGATGGGCCTTCTCAACACCTATAAACTGTACTAGACGCATAAGGTATTCGAAAATGACAATTTTAGACTCTATTATGATTTGTCCATTATCACCGATAGACAGGTGACGAATAACAGACCCGACATCGTGGTGGTTGATAGAAGAGTCGATTCAGTCGTTCTCGTCAATGTAGCCATACCGAATACTCACAACGTTCTCAACGAACGTTAGCAACCAGCGTCGTGTCTAAGACCCTATATTATAGCTTTGCCAAACTGGGATTACCGACATCCAGAAGGCTGTGATATTGGAGACTTGCCGCACAGTGCGTAAGTTTATTATGTGAACTTAGCCGAATCCTTTTGATATTTTGAATAATTCAAATGAATGTGTGAAGAAGAAGTGAAGAAAAAATTGTGTAATTGGTGGAATTCAGAATTTTTTATCATATTTGAATTGAATTATGTCCCTCCAATGGAAGTTAGGCAGTAGCTAGTATGGATTTCTATTGATTTGAGGTGTTTGGTTCTAAATCCATATACTACTATGTATGGGTTACTTAAAAATAAGATATCGGGACTAAAAAATACAAGACTACATATCACGAGAGCAAATTCAACTACTGTTTTTGTGAATCTTGCCACTTGTTGGAGAAATGTTGAATTTTAAGGAAAAACACTGTTATCTTCTGGAAACTACGTGAAAAAATTTTTAGCGATATATATAACAAAGAGGATTAAATGAAAAAAAGAACTCAATTTTTAGTTAAAGGTGCTCTTGGGTGTGATCAGAGGGAAAATTTACTGTCGTAGTAATGAATTTGTACAATGTTTTAATCAGATATCCTAGATTGAGTATTAGAGTCCTTCTAACCCAATTGTTAAACTAATAATCTGCTTAAAGCAGTATAAAATTCCAGAATATAATTTAATAGAAAGGGTGTGATCACAATAGTCTTGTCAGAAAAGAAGTTTACACTAATATTTAAAAGAAGGAGGGAAGAATACATTAGCTGCATAATGTTTCTATTTAGTAAGGCTTTAGTCTGAATTGCATCAATAGTAAAGAAGCCCGATTCAATTAACTGTGTTGTCGACTACAATTTTGATAGAATGTTCATTACGACAATTGAAAGAATCGAACGTTTTTCAAAATTATCAACCATTAAAGTGAATAAAAAAACCATAAATTCTCTCGAACTTCCTTACCAATGCACGGTTAAAATAAGGGATAGAGTCAGTTCCGCCGGGACATTTTAAATTAAACCTAAAATACGAGATGTCCCGGGAAATACGGAACGTCTATCAACCCTAGTTGTCGGTATTATCACACAATATATTAACTATAAACAAAAATAAATATAAACTAAAATATCCGATTCCTTACGGTATATTTTAAGCTTAAATGGGCGCTCTTCAGCACTAAAAATATGTAATATGAAGAATTGAAGATTAAAAAAAAATATATTTCTCAATTTGTTATGAAAACACCCATGAATAGCATTACTCGATCACGAAATATTTAAATCGATCAATTCTGAAGATTATTATACTCCTATCGATGGTCAAGAGTGAAAGTAGTCTTGTTTCATGGGAAACACGAATTGATCTATTTTTCTAGGGTATAATGTGATGTGTACGGACTTCGGTTTGTTTATTTGGAAATAAGTAATACAGTTACGTCAACGATTGATGTAACAATAAAAAGCAGTTGGAAGATTTAAAGTTCATCATATAACAAAAATGAATACAAATGGTTAACAATATTTTGTATTCGATCTAAGTAAGATTAGATTCACAGTTATTTTCTTAATATCGTCATAATATGCCAAATGTCATCAATTTTCATGTTTTCATTCTGAAAATGAGGACATTTGAGCAAAAAACTCTTAAATTTTCATAAAATAAAACAAATCTCACAAAATTTTCAGCATTGGCCTCTAGTTATCAATACTAGGTGCTGCCTTTCATCCTATTGAGTGGACACATATGTAATGGATTTCATCAGACAGTTGATTGGTGATGGTTCTCTATGTCACTGTATAAATAAAAATAATTTTGCGCAATAGTTCTTCCAATATGAATTGGAATCATTTTATAAATTTATTATTTTTATAAATACTTTTAAAAAATATGTATATCTTAAGCAAGAAAGTATTTGTTTAACGGCAATCAAATCATTATTAATTGGATGGCATTATACGCCGTTATTTAGACAGATGCACTTGTAGTCATACTTGGAACTTGGGAAAAATCTTTGTGTGTTGGGTCTTTTCACAGTTTTTAATTTTGATAGCAGATATTAATAAAGCATTCGGCATTAAACTGTCTTTGCTTCCAGCGTGTACTTTTATAATGCGTTTCCCTTTACAACATGGACCATTCAAACAGCAATTTTTACTATTGTCAGCCCAACCGAAATTTACTACATCGTGACTGTCACATCATGTTTCATCTAGATAAATTATGTGTCTATTAGAACTTCAATAGTCTTTTATCTGACACACATACTGTTGTCGCCATTCAGTTTTTTGTGTTTAAGCCACACGCTGACAAAACTTGACGCAATATTTCTAAACTGGTATAATTTTATTCTGGTTAATCTTTTACCTTTTGCTGTATTACTTCTAATGTCGCAACCCTGTTCTCCTTATACGAGTATAAACTACGTATAAAATCTTGAGTAGCTTTGTCAATTGATTTCAGTTTTTCTTTACATGTGTTTCGGTTCTGTAAACAATCCACAGCAACCCCCTTTCGTGACTACTCGATAAATGGAAAATTTATTTACTCTAGTTAATTCAGCAATTTTTATTATGATTACATTATCAGATTACTGAATATTTTCTTTTTGCAAACATTCGAATATATTTAAAATAACTTATATCATTATATCATCAAAATCCACAAATTATCAACAGAAAGCAGAATGTGTACTAGAAACGTAGGTTTTAAGTAATTTTATTCACGAATTTATGAAGAATATACACTACATTGAATGGCTGAAGAAGACAGTAAAACCAAAGGAGATACACTTTGAACCATATATATTTTCAGTGTATCAACTTCAAGACGCATTTTGGTATAAATGGTTGATAAACCATATAATAATATTTGACAGTCAATAGAAATTTGGAGCAAGCTAATAAATATCTACTAAGAATTAATCTTTTGGTAAAATTATGTATCTTCTTTGTCTTTCGTAACGTGAGTTTTATATAACATTCTTTTCTATATAAAAAATCAAGTTAATTTATTCACGATGCATTATTTCATATTTCATCAATCTTTTATTGAATCATTTATTGTTATCAAAGACGCGAAAGTCTGCGAAATTTCAATTCAAGGGGATCATCACAAGGTAGTAAAAATAAAAAAAGCGTGTTAATAAAACCAAAAATAAATTACAACAGATATGTGATAGTAGAAATAGATACTAGCAAAGAATAAACAATAGAATAATACGTGGACATGTCCGCGACATTTTGTTTGAAATCCAAGTTAGTGCATGGAATCATTTTATTTCTCGACTTTGTCCCTTTGAGATCTATATACTTATTTCAATGTTTGTGGAAGCTTTTATAGGCTCCAAAAATAGATTTTTCGAGATAGTCGAAGTAGGTATCTACTTGTCAGACGACTTCTTCATTAGAATCAAATTTTTATCCGTTTTATCCATTTGTTAAGGTTTGGAAACGAGAACCTAATTCATGAATTTTTAGCACTGCGTTTTACGGGTGAAAAAGGACTTTTTTGTCGTCGAATGCAATCCTTTCATTTTCCAATTCCAATGAATCAACCCAATAGCACATACATTATATTTTGTTTTATTAATTAAAAACGTCTTCAAGGGTATATATGATCTTATAATTTAATCAATGAGTAATTTTTGTCCAGTTCAAATTATTACGCTCAAGTGATAGATAGCTAAAATCTACTCACTATTGTACTTTAGGCTTTGGTAATTTTCTACACTGAACATGTATCAACTACTGCTTTAAAGCTGGATACCATTTGCACATACTGGTCACAGTATTAGTTTGGTTGTCTATATTTTGTTCTAAGTTAACAGGGCCAAATTCTTTCCAAGCAGCCAATACATTTTTCTAAATGTTATATTGAGCTCTTTGCGTTTCTTTCTGATATGAACTTTCTAGCGTAATCTCGAGTCTATATTAATACCTACATATTTTGTTGATTATCATGAGGGATCTGTGTATTATTCATTCTGACTGGAATGTTTTATTGGTCATATTTGTTATGAACAAGCTCTGATTTAATTTCTTTTAATTTGATTTTCTAGCGCTTGGTGTAGTTGTTAATTCTATTTACTGATGTTCATAGTTTTCTTACAGGTTCGTCGTCTACGAAAGTGGCAATTGTATCTTGTTCTCTACTGGATTGTGAGGTTAGTGTATTCCTCCGGATTTATATTTTCTGATTAATGGATTTTATAAGGTAGGTCTTTTCAGTTTTCAGTTGCTCTCAGTGCTCTCGACTGGTGTCATTTACGCCTTAGTTTGAATCTTTTAGAAAAGCGTCGCTCTTACTTTATTAACTGACATATCCAGCTTCACTCATAGAAATTCTCGACTAGTCTGTAGTCTCAATGTTTTGGTAGATATACATTTCGTCCATGGTTACACAATAGAGCAACAACACCAACCACTCCTGCGAAGTTGTCATACGACTTTCAATTCTATTCTAGCAGTTTCTGAGATTTGATGTATCCATTGATTAATAAATAGAATTGTTCATATTATTTTATAATACTTCGCAAAAATCATGATTCAGCAATCTCATTCTGAACTCAAAAATATGAATGCAATAGCACTTTTACCATATATAGCAACTGTAAATAATTATGTTTGTGATAATTGGCATCAATTTGGTTATATAACTGTGAGTGTTACTGACACCTGCGAAATTTTAAAATATGCAAATCAGCATCTCTAAACATGAATCATCATACATAATTATTGAACATTTCCCGTGCGAGATATACATACAGAATCTAATTAGCTGAAACGATAGTTGTGAACCTATTAATGACTTTATTTGATTTTGTGATTTTGTTTGATTTAGAGGCGTTCTATTTCGATTAAAGAAAAATATTTATTGAGATAAACGATGAAATAACTATTTTTAATGCACTATTCTTACATTCTTTTAAAGGAAGAGTCTGTCTAAAACTCAAACCTCTCAAATTAAAAAACATGTTAGATAAATATGTTGAGATAAATACACTTTTGCATGCGTTTGTACCAATTGTCGGAGAATTTTCTCCATTCCGATTGAGGCACCTCCAAAACATCTGATTTGAACGCTTCAACCGCTTCTTCAGATGTAGATAAATGTTGACTTCGCAATTTATTTTTGATCTGCGGGAATAAGAAGAAATCATTGGGTGCCAAACAACGCTGTACGGCGGATGACCCATGTTTTTGACTGCTTCGAAGTGCTTCATGCGTGAACAACTTTTGTTGAATATGGCTCGTCTTGAAAGACCCATACAGTTAATTGTTGTTAAGAGTCGGGTTCAAATAGATGTATTTTGGAGCACCGCAAATAAATTTCTGCTGCATTTCTTTACACCAATCGACACAAGCTTTTGTTGAACGATTTTCAAATTATGCGATATTAAAGGCGAACAAATCTTTTTGACATCCAAATGTTGCAATATTGCATGTGTGCAAGTATGCCTCAATCTCACAGTATATCACGTGGCGATCTTGCAATATCAGTTCACGTACAGCATCGATGTTTTCTGGCACAACAGCCGATTTCGGACGACGTTCATGAAATAAATTTTGTAGCAGAGTACGACCACGATTGAATACGAAAAATACGGTAGCTCGAGATGGTGCTTTATCATCAAAAGTCGAAGCGAGTTGATTGGCACACTGCTGTTGCAAAATGAATGTATCAAGTATCTAACTTAAGCTGCAACTCTCGTAATACGATAACTTTGTAATAGCGAAAAAAATCGAGACATATTTAGAAATTAACAATATGGTTTGGAAAAGGGATCACATAAAACTCTAGATAAAACTATAATGTAGAAAAAAAGAATACGTAGGTATGTTGAAGCCTAGGATTTTCCTCTGTGTGTTAATGAGCAGCTGCAGAAAATTTTATTACATTCTTAAACATCAAACTTTCGATACATTTTCAAATTTATAAAATATTATATGTCTTAACTTTTTTGTAAACTTTATAAGATATTCAACAATAATTGTTGGAACTACCGTTAGACCACTGGAAATTTGTGGAAATGTTAATTTTTCCAGCGGATCATGGACTCTCAATCGAGGGAGAGAATGATATGTGTAGTTGGAGTAGGATCAAAATATCAACACTATAAATTAATACAAATGATTTTTTTGAGAAGCAATTGGCAGAAGATAAATAAATTGACCCAGTAACAGAAGGAATCATGCTATCACAATCTAGGATTGAAAGCCAGCAGTATATAACAAGAAGTATTTCTTATCCCTTTTCCTTCAAAAATATTGTTCATTTTTTCATCAGTTTTTTTAAGAGAAATGGAATACACAAAAATGATTGTGTTTACAAAACGAGAATACAGTCAATTTGAATATCATGAAACTCTACTTGCACCTACGACCTATTCCTACATATAACCATATGAAACGTGAATTGAGAAGTTCGTCTTGATATACACGTATATCAGCATCAAGAACGACATTTATCAAGGAAATTGGTTGACCCGTTGTTCCTTTGTCACCATCGCTGTATACATATGCAATACCGAGAAATATAATATTGATCACTTGGAGTACATTGAGGATTTGAAGTTGATGTTAAAAAAAGAAAAAAAAAACTCGAAAAAGAATGAAGGAATTTAATGGCGATATCCATATGAAATTTGACTTGTGATAACGCGCTATGGTAACCTTCCAGATAGCCAAAATAGATTTCAGACAACAATAGCATGCGCAATCACCAAAATAATTTGATTTCACTCAAAATTATTTCAATAACTACATGTTTTGACAACATGGAACTTAATTAGATAATCTTGTTAATGGTATAGAATAAAAGTAAAGTTGGCCTTATTTTCTTATTAGTGCGGCTCTTATGATAAAAACTTGGTGCCTGACTGACCTATATTCCGATAGTATGTAGCATCTTCCAGGAGAATTAATACTCCTTTTCGTCTAACCATAATTAACTTGAGGTTCTGAAGTGTATAACACTATTTGACGCGCGTGTCATTAACCAAGTTATCGTTGTCAGAGACCAAAAATAAACTTTTTATCTTCGTTTATTGCTAATATCACTTTAGAAATAGTTACAGGATGTTAAGAGAAATGGAATAAAAACTACAGATTAATAGCATTCTGTTATTAGAGTTATGTTGTTCATAATGATTACAACAATTAGAATAGAAAATTGACTACAAGAACTTAACTTAGTAGATAGAATTAGCGGCAAGGCCATCAGAAAATATATCGGAATCATTTAGATTAACAGGGAAGTTGTGAACACTTATGTATATAATATATGAATATATTGCGATGAAACTCAAATTCAAATACCTTAACATATAATAGTCAACAAAATAATAGAAGTCTCCAAAGGAAGTCAGATAAGTATATATTCCTCGATATAGATCAATCATTATACATTATAATGAACAATTTCGCATGAAGTATTAACTCTCTTCCATACAGAAAACTGACAAATGTTGTGTGATATTATTATTGCATATTATTATGCACTGCTGACATATCCGAGTCTGAGGATATTAATAAGCTAGTAAATTGATTTGAAATTAACTAAATGCTACTGATAGCACCAAGTTATTTCTATAATGAAATACTACATGCAAGAGCCTAACCATATTTCCATTGATTGTGTAATAATGAGCTAAGCTAATCGAAATATTATTCAATTAACACTACGTTGTTGACTAGTTTATTCTACTTTTTACGACATGTTATCTTTAACTCGATTTTAACGTACATGGATTTCGCATCATACAGGTGTCTAAGCTTTTCAACCGATTCGAATGTCAAATTCATTACTGATTACAATGGGTAATGAATATGGGGAAGGAACTAGCAATGGTTAAAATTTTTTGTAAAAGACACTCATTGTTGAAGTAGTAACTAGAAAGATGTCTAATTGATTTATGAATTGTTGGCGGCTACTATTTCTGATCTCGTAATAATTTTCTTTTATTTTTTGGAGACTTTTTGGTGGACCACAGGAAGCCACAACAACATGCGCTATACCATAATAATTTTTGACAAAATAAATTTATCTTCGGACTTCTGTAGAGTTTCTCGTTATTCTGTAGACGCGATTCTGTTTGCAATTTAAAATCTTTTGGTCTGTTCGATCTTTTCATGTATTGTTAAAATCGCAATGCGTACCAGAGATGACGTAAGAAAATAAAACATTTTTAACAAAATAATCGTCAAATACCATGGATCTAGGTAAAAATTCTGCCACACAGCTTTGACCTGAATACACGGTTTACGCTACCACTACACCAACACTCACAATTAGACCGTCTGATACGCGTTTCTGTAATCAAGTTGCCGCCTTCAGAGGCTAAAGGTAAACTAAAACCTATTTACTTGACTTAACTATTTTGTATTAAATTTTCCCACCAATGAACCTTCTTCCGCGAAAAATAATTTCATCGGTAAAAGCTTGCGGAAATCTTCATATTTACTTCTCAACTATTAAACTAAAAAGCGCACTGTAAGGAATAGGCCCTCAGTCCCCATTTGAACTGTTCTTACATTTAACAATTTCAATTCTTCCAACTGCATCCAAAAATTTATTAATGGATATATTTTTCAACTATTCTACATTATTTATATTTTTTCAATGATTGTGACTGGCAGCGTGATCGGGAATACTGAACATTAACGAATCTCTTAGTTTGCCCGACATACTTCCCTTCGCAATCACTACTGCTAATTTCATATATACCACTCTTTACCGGATTTGGTATTTTATCCTTAGTATTATCCAATAACTTTTTTAATGTATAGTTAAACCAATATAAACCAATTTAAAACCCATTCTAGTAAAAATGGACCACAGTAAATTTTTTCATTTTCATTTTGATTTTGGAAAAAAAAATATTTTTCGGTTGAAAGGTTGGTATATCGAGAGAAAATCTAATGCTTTGCAACGATCCGCAGGTTTGTCGAAGAAACCAACATTTTTACAATTTTATGGTACCATATTCATAACTCTTTTTATGAGACTAGTTAATATGAGTGTAAACAAAAAATAAATTTATTATTCGTGCAAAACTCCATATTACATGGAATATTTACGATTATCACATCGGTTATATTTCAATATGCTGTTTTAACGATCTAAGAGCGAATTCTAGTTATATAATAAATTTTTAATACTTGAATACCTCCACTAATGCCTTAAGAGCGAAATCAAGGATTAACATTCTTGTGCAAGTGCGAGTATCTCAAGGCCAATCCTGTTAAAACTGTCGTTTACAGCGCCATGTAGAAGTTAGAACAGTTTTGATTTTTTAACTCATTAGCGAATGGTCGACGTAACTACTTTGTTTGACAGGAAATTCCCCTGATATTTATATCGAAGTTCACTAACGTAATACTCACAGAGGACAAGCGTATAGCGGATGTTGAAAATACTACTGTTGATCCTAGAATTTAATATCACAATAATGAATTATAATTATAAAAGTATCACAAAGGATTCTCTCCCTATTATAAGACATTATAATTATGTATATGTATCTAATCGTTGTGTAAAAATTAAACACTCTTTTGAATATAATAATTCTTCAAAAGGAAGAATTAGAGCCAGCAAAATTATTTGGAAACAACTGTCTACTGAAAACATTTGAATCGGAGGAATAGAAATATGAATTTTGGTATAAATGAAACCAAACATCAAAGAAGAGCACAAATAAAAAAAGGTAATCTACAAAATTTATACTAGCTGAATCCCTGTCATGTCTACGTTCATATTTATAGTTAATGAAGATTTTGCAAGAAAAATAACTAAAAATCGAATTTATCCCTAACGTCAAGATTGTAAATAAATATTGAACAAAAAAATATTAGAAAGATTCAATTATCTTCACATCAATATGTTATTGTAAAATAATCCAAGACGTCCTGTAATAAATGATATGACTAAATGTTCAAGAAGAAAGTAGTCTACGCTAAAATATACTGAATATATCAAATCTTTGTAGCTCATTCTCCTCTGTGCGAGAAATTTGTTCTAACGACATCAAACTTTGAGTATAACATCCTTTATAATTCAAAAACCATCCTCAAAGATAACACAACTAAATTTTAACAAAATCTCATAACTATACCAGTGAATACTACAGATTTATCAACGACACGTTTACAATTCATTTGACTTCTTTTTAAATTAAAATCCAATTTAAAGTTATGTTAGTTAAAGTTCTTACAAATGAAGTTCAGTTTAGATAGGTTATGTCGTTACGATTGTCGTTGAAGCTTGGAAAGATTGATGGAGCGGTTCAATCGCACGGGTTCAGTTAATTATGAAGAGCATGAACGATTAAAATTCCTATGACAAAGGAAAATGAAATCTATGTTTTGCTGGCAGTAACTGAAAACCTACACACAAGTATAAGGAGTATTTCCAGTACCCTTACCACATTTACTTGCAACAGTAATAAACTGAAACTGATTTTGAAAGGACAGTCTAAAGAGACTAGTATTTTGTAGGTTGACTAACGAGAAGACAATAAGGAAACATTTTTGATTATGTTCTATTTGGGTGATGAAGCCACGTTTAATATATATTCGTTCTTATGAATGTGAACCATTTCTAAAAATTCCCTTATTCGTGTATTAGATTCCGTTTCAAGAATTTTTGAATCTTTATAATTGAATTTATGTTTTTTTGATATCTCATGGTTCGTTAATGCAGTTCTATTTTTTTATCGTATTGATGACCTCTTAGTCTATTTTCAAGATACTGATATGTTTGCCCTATGTAGACAGTGTCACAATTAGTACAAGTCACTTGCTATATAATATTACTTTTGTTTTTTGGTGTTTTAGATTTTAATGTTGTGAAATTTTTTGGATAATGTATTATGTCCTCTATGACTTATACTAATATCATATTTTTTGAAATAATTTGATAGTTGTTGGGAAAATCCTTGTACATATGGTAAGGAAAAATGTTTTGTTTTGATGTTTCGTTTCTGTTTTGTTTTTACATTGATTGTAGTAACTGTTTATCCTTATTTCGATCCGATGTTATATTTTGACGAATTTATTCTGAGGTAAGAGCCATTTTTAATCATGTTTTCAATTCGTATTCAGTATATACACCACCAAATATTGTTTGAGCTCCAATTCTGATGTATCATAATTAAACGTTTCAAGTTACTTCCTTGTCAATTATTTTTGTGGGTGGATTTTCTAGAAAAAGCGATCAAAAAAAGTGGGGTTGTACAGATCATAATTGGCATTATCCCAGAAACGTACATCAACCAAATTTTTATTACAGATGCCCAGAAATAGAAAAATTACAACTACTTAAAGAAGTTGAATAGAAGAGACATCAGTGAATGCCTTAGCATATATAGGAAATGGAAACTCAGTTTGCTCTGCAAGTGAAAAGGTCAATATCACAATCACCATTCTATATGGTAGAAAAACAGGACCATAATAGGATAGAAAAAAATATTTTTTGCAAAGATGATGAGAACACTATATAGCCATAAGTATAAAATTCTTAGGGGATTTATTTTATGATTCATTACCACAGGAGGTGGATGAGAACTTTCAGATTCTAATGGCAGTATCCGAAAACTTACAGGAAAGGTTTTATAATTAGTGTTAATGTTCGTGAGTATTAGAAAACCAGAAGCGACCAGCCTCAATTGTATCATAGCATTCAACAGGAAGGAACTAGAAGTATTCTATCACAATTTGGAATTTTTGATGTCCAAATTCAAATTTGAACCTAGTAACAAGTACTATGTAGTTGAAATGAGCAATAGACCTTTCAAGATATAATAACTGTTGTCGTACCAAAAGGAAAAATGGATATGTTACTAGTTGGGAACGGAGAAAACAGTAACAGTTATATGCGCGATGAGCGCTGTAGAAACTTATATTCCCCCGATGTTCATTTTTCCAAGAAAAATGATGACACCTCTTCATTCAAAAGATGGTGTTCCTCGTGTAATATATCACTGCTACCACAATGAATGGTCAAATGAATTTTTTTTTTGGAGTGACTCAGACATTTCTTCAAACATTCAATAGCTGGTTCAAAAATCATATGTTGTTGATATTAGAGAACCATGGGGGTCACATAATTTTGTAAGCTCATAACTTATGCAGAGAAAACGATATCTCAATATTATTTCTTACCCCTCACGGATCCCTCAGGATGTAATCATTAGATGTAACCCTTTACGGATGTTCGAAAGCTGCATTCTGCCAAGAATGTGATTTCTTTCTGAAGAGTCATACTTTAGTGAGAATCACTTCATATGACCTGGCGTGTCTGTTCAATAAGGCTTATTCCAGAATTGCAACAATGTCCATTGGCGTTTTTGGATTCCAATCAACTGGATATATCCAGTAGATTGGAATTCGAATGTATTCACGAATCAAGATTTCTTAGCTCCAGATACTTTCAATGAAAACTGGAAGATTGTTTTACCCGTTGTAGGTGTTGTCAACACCGAAACATGCTCCTAGTGCTATTCTGTTACTGATAATAATTTTAATTTCAGTCGAGCTGAAATATTATTGAACCAGTCAGAACCTTCTTGTTCTGAGATTGACACAAAAGTTCCGAATTCTTATCCTGACTCTGAATCATCTGAAAATCTTCTAGCTTCAAATTCAAATTCTTCAGCAGGTCCGAGGAATGCAACATTAAAAAATATGAGAAATCTTTCCAATTCTATGTATTTTTGTCAAGCAGAAAACTGGAGATAGAGCTAAACAACACTCAGAAATACTCCCAAAGACACTTTGGAAGCAAGTTTTAGAAGAGAGAAGGCAAATCAACTGAGAACACTGAAAGGCAAAGAAACAGCTAAAGGTTCGGCGAAGAAAAAGGTGTTTGATAGTGAGTCAAAAGATTACATCGATGAAAAAACCTTATGAGATGACGACGAATTGGACGACTTGGAAGATGGTGGTATGAAAAATGATGTATGTTTAATTTGCGAAAAAAGGAGTGGAGAAAAGTAGTATAGATGCACCGATTGTGCTCATTGGGTCCATCAATTACGAAGCGAGTGGAATTCATCTGAAGGCTATTTGTGTGATATATGCCTGAAAAAATAACCAATTAAAATTTTCCAGCTCTTCAATCGTTTTAAAGAATAAGATACTTATTTATTTTAAGATCTTTTATGTTTTTTTTTCCAAGTTTTCATATTATTTCATAATTTATTCGTAAATAAATATATTCAATTATTGCTAATCATAATAAATATATTTGATACATCATATTAAATCGTGATTGCATTACCCTAAAAGGTGATCGGTATTAGCCGCAGCGTGAGGAAATACTGATCAGACAGATTTTTTTGTATTCATCCTCATAATTCTCACAAAAAGCTGCAGTTGGTATGTTCTGAATTATACATGTACAGCTTTCGACTCAAATATATAACACCTAATTTGTCTTGTAACTATAAACATTCCAAGTTACGTGCTTGCCATTCCCCCATTCTGTCCTATTATTCATCAACTAATCCATCTCACATAGTAACACACAGTCAAAATAGATGGTAGTTGAATATGTGGGGAGGTATTTTAGGTAGATATGTAGTAGGACCATATTTTTTTGAGGAACACTCAAACGCTCAGATGCATTTAGATTATATAATAAACCAATTATCTCTTTTAGTGGAAAAAGTTCCACTTCGTACATGTCAAAGAATATGGTTTTTGCATAATGGTGCGCCTGCTCACGCTAATCAATTAATTAGTGAATGAACTATTTCCTGGAAGATGGATCAAAATAAATGATTCAGTATAGTGGCCACTAAGGTCACCAGATCTCAATAAAATGGACTCATTTTTCTGGAGCCACATTAAGAATGTGTGTGTACAAAATAACTCCAGCAACAAGGAATGACATGATGGAGAGAATGAAGGAATGAATTTCGAAATGTTTCTTGACTAATAGCCAACTCACAATTAGTTGTTAATTGATGGGATGTAGATATAGAATCATTGTTTTGAAACAAAATATTTCAAGAACTAATTATATCAGGTTTAGGGAATGCTTTATAAAAAAAGAAGTATGTTGGTAGTGAAATGAAAAAAAAAAACCAAAAAAATAATGTATTAGTATTTTGATTTACCCAGATTCAATGAATTTTGACGAAATAAATAATTCTCCAAAATTATTACTGCTATTGGAATGCTTTGGTCGAAATATTGAATTTCTCTTTCATTGTACAGGGTATTGAACTATGTGAAAATTAATCCCTCAAATTTTTAAAATTGCATCTTAAAGGACAATGGAGGCACTAAACTTTATCACACTAATCAATAACCCTGTATATATTTCCACAGATTACGAGAAAAATTTGAATGATTCACCTGCCAATCCATATTCTGTATGTATGTTTTTCAAAAACCACAACAAGTCCAAGATAATGATCTTCCGTTCTCAATTAAAAGAGCTATGAGCTTTTTCCGACTACACCAACCTATTGTTCTTTAGAAACGTGACCAGTCCCTATTAATGTTTGAGTTAAGAAATAAAAAAACCAAATTCGATAAGCGATTTGTAAATTGGCTACTACGCTAGTTATATTTACTGAGAGGTTTATTGTAGGAATAGAACTGTATCTGGTAAGTAATATCAAGTGATATTTGAAATTGATCAGTATGAAGGAAATAAATAATACTAGCAAAAAAGTTATTTTTCTGCTTTTTCACTTCACTTTAAAGAATTTTCATTCTCTGCTTATTGATTTTAGATATCCAACCTTATCTCAAATAGTTCCATTAGTTAATAAATCTTAAAATCTCTTCTATTGTACTATTAGTGCTAGAAAAATGAAAAATCTTATATAATCTTAAATATTGTTATGTGAAAGCTTATTGTGGTAACTTTGTAAGTTATCACCCGGAATGTGAGAAATGAAGTTAAAATTAATTTCGAATTGAAAACGAATCTACTAATTTTAAATAAATGCTTTTTGAATATGAAGAGTTACATATATTTATAATCAACTCAATTATATAAACTAAATTTTTATCAAATTTAACAGGATTGAATTAATGAAATTTTGGATGTACATCTCGATGTACATAAGTGATAGTTCTTTTCATTGCTTCCAATGAATAAAAAATTCACTCAACTTCAGTTTATAATTGATGCTATAGGATTTCCGAATTTATTCCCCAAGGCTACTAGTAAACTTCATAATTCAGTATAACTCCTGTCTTATGAATAAACTGCCAAATTTTGCAATCCAGTACCTACTAAACCTTCATTCTTGATATATTCTTGTAAAATAATTTCCCCCAAAATGATATCCTCTGTTCCTCTGTTTTCAATCAATTTCCAATTATTCCAATCACTAGATATTTCCCATAATGTCCAGATATTGACCAACTATTAAGAATTTTACAACTTTTAACATAAATTGAAGCATTCTTTCATTCATTTTCTTTCTTAATAGTTCACATATTACATAATTACTTGAGTTGTTCACAATTCAAATATTCATTCAATACTTTTTATAAAATTTCAATTCATTTATAGTCTATGATATCAACTCATATTCATTCTAATAACTAAATTTCTACAACATATATTTCAAATTTTATATACGTAACTCTTGTTACTTATATTTTTACACATTGAATAGAACTTTTTTAAATAAACTCTTTTTTAATTGTTTTCTGGAAATTATTAAACTTATGTCTTTTCTTCTATAAACAAAACTTACTATAAAAAAATCTTTGTTTAAGGAAGAATAAGAACAATATTCGTTTATATTGTATTATGACAGTACTGAATTTACAACAAATGTGGTGACAATTAGAGATTAATTCATTATTAACTTGAATAATTCTATTACATATCAAATTTATGAAAGAAGGATAAATTACTATTCAATTGTTGATTATTTTAATTATGTTAATTATGTAAATAGGTGAGTATTTAAGATATTTCACTATCAATGCTTATTCACTGGAATTATTAAATTATAATCATTTTATTAACAAACATAGCTAATCTAGACTATTATAACTCGCATTATTACAGTTTATTAAAAAATTTTTTGATATATTTTCTATAGGTCACTTTATCTTATATTTACAAGCAATAAACCGCATAAATCAATTTTTTCTTTTTAAAAGTATTGGTTGGCGACAAAGTGATTTCGGTTTTGTAGTATAAAATAAAACACAGTTTTTAACAAAGAATAGTTTTAACCAATAATATATTCTCCATTTTACTCATTGACCTTTTGATATCTTTCTTTCAGCTTCATGATTCCGCGCTCATAAAATTTCTGATCCTTATTCGAAAAAAACTGAACCAGGTGCCATTGAATATTATCGTCATTTGTGAATGTTTGACTATTGAAAGAATTCTGCAAATTTCGAAATAAATGGTAGTCAGATGGGGCTGTACGAGGAATGTGGCATCACTCCCCAGCCGAGCTCCAACAGTTTCCCACGAGAAGCCAAAGATGTGTGTGGCCTTGCATTATCATGGTAGAACACTATACCTTTCCGATTTGACAATTCTGGCGGTTTTTCTTTGATTGCTTCATCCATTAATTGTTAACAGTAAACATCAGAATTGATCGTTTGGTTCATTGGAAGCAGCTCAAACATCACAACACCTTTGTAAACCCATCAAACTGATAGCATAAGTTTTTTTTTGTTTTTCAGCGGGGTTTGTGCTGGTTGTTCGTATTTGCTCCATGATCTTTTGCGAGCTATGTTACTTAGAGGACCCATTTTTCATCATCAGTGATGATTCTTTTCAAGAAAATGTCGGTTTCATTTCGTTTAAGGTGCATATCGCTGTGTTAAATGAATTTATTTTCAATTGGCGAGGTACCAAAATATCAAGCTTCGTAACTATCCCATGACATTTCATACATTTAGCCTCTTGGCAACCTCTCGAACGATGCTGTTCAATTATGACTTTGATTTGTTCATCATCAACTTCATTAGGCCTACAAGAACCTTGCTAATCTTTGAGGGAAAAATCTTCAGAACGGAATATTTTATACCAATTTTCACACGTGCCCTCTGTTAAGCAATCAGCACCATAAACTTCTTATATCTTAGTGAGCCGCAATAGGTTTCTTTCTTTTACGGAAATCAATTTTTCGTTTCTCCATTCCATTTAAAATTAATCGACCAATAGCTTTAATGAAAATCACGCACTACTTGCTTCTAAAGTTACAACAATGTGCCCAGTTTCACGTGACAAAAATTAAGCAGAATTAAGCGAGGTTCTCTATCAGTAAAAAGCGGAAGTCAACCTTATATTTAGCAAAAAAAAAGAACCGTCCATTGTACAGACACAACAAACTATACCCATCTCCTATTTTGCATCTTAAATTCGTTTGATGAGTTGCAACTAAAGTAAAAGTCGCCTCAGATCGGCCATTGGGAGCAATGTTACATTTTCAACTATCACATGTATCAATTATTTAGCGTATCAGAAAGAAAGAAAAATTCACCTTGAAATAACTATTGTGTATTAAAACCAAAGTGACCTGTCGGTATAGAAATAACCTTGCATCTTTTATTAAACGGAATAAAATAAAGGGCGGTGGACGATGATGTAACAAATGAATTACAGTCGTTACTTTGCTCTTTTAAACAAAAGGCATTTCAATACCCAATGACAAAATCCATTAAATAGTCGATATGTAGGCCATGATAGTATAAAAGAATACATTTGAGTACCTACAGGTCACTAATTTATTATTGTATAGGTACCAAGGTGTTAAGTTATTTCACTTTGATTGACAGATGGGTACCTACAGTGCGATAAAATAACGCAGTCCTATGACATGCTCATTATTTCTCTATAAATATAAATTATATTCGAGTTCTTTTAAAATCAGATTTAACTGAGAAGATAGTTCGGTTTTGTATTCATTGAACAATGCGTCATTATCTATTCCATCACGCATCATATGATCATTACTAATAATTAATCATGTATCACTTATCTAACGCTCTAATATTAATGATTGTAGGAGTGAGTTTTCATTAATAAATTTCAACACTGAGAGCGACGGTCAATTCTTCGTACTTTTAATATTGTTGAAGTACATAAATATTCAGTTTTAATCAGAGAAGATCATCACTTTTGAAGTAGTGTGAATTCATTTGCAAAAGAATGTTACATTAATTCTACTGTTGCTTCATAGTATGGACGAAGGGCTATAAGGGTGATTCCGTTCTAACTGTGATTTTTTGTATTCAAAATTTCAAGATTTTAAAATTTAACTTTTCTAACTTTTTTATGCATATTATTCATCTATTTTACTGTAAAAATAAAACTCTAAGAGGAATTTACTACAACTTCAAAGTATCACGAGCAAGACACAAATGTCGGATTTTGAGTTCCACGGTACTGACTCATTTATCCACGGTACTGACATGGTAACTTAAGATATTAAACAACAAGTGCATCAATTTTCCTCAGTTTGATCATAAACATTAGAATTTATAAGGTAATTAGTTTAAATCATTTGTTACGACAAAAAAAATTAATAATTTATCGGTAAATTCTAGGAATGGACATGACACGGTACTGACATGGTAACTTAAGATATTAAACAACAAGTGCATCAATTTTCCTCAGTTTGATCATAAACATTAGAATTTATAAGGTAATTAGTTTAAATCATTTGTTACGACAAAAAAAATTAATAATTTATCGGTAAATTCTAGGAATGGACATGACACGGTACTGACATTCAAGTGATGTAGTATAAGTTTTCTTTAAGTGGCAAGTTATATTGTATAAAAATAATGTTTAAATATCTTAAGAATTATTCAATTAACACAAAATTTTTATTAATTGATTATTAATTAATGACTAGTACAAAAAACAATACAGGACATTGAATATCACAGTTAGAACGGAATCACCCATAAGTCGAAGAAATCCAATTTAATTCAGTCCTCAATTGGGTTATAAGGAACTATTAGTTACCCCCCATTTAATGTACCTAGGTATTTCTGAATGTTTGCTATTTCTAACAAAGATAATTTTTCCATTCTCTATAGCGTAATAAGGATAATTATCTGCAATGTGAGTGTCTTACTGATTATTACGTTTTTGTAAACCACAATGCACGTGAAGGAGCTCCCATTATCACTCATACCAACAAAAATTTTGCCAGTATGCCAACTATCACCTTAAATGGCAATACCGATATTTTTTTTTTTTCGATATTTCCAGTGTCATTTGTAGTGAATATATTCCTTCCTGGCCATACAGTGACTGGGCAGTTCTATGCTAGCGTCCCGTAAAAGCTGAGTGTACGCATATTGAGAGCACACAAAGATCTTTCATCAAGGCTCAATAATATTTAAATGTACGTAAGTTTATACCAAAAAAGGCATTTGAGAGATGCCATAATATCCATCCTCTTAACTCGATATTGCGGTCAGTTTATTTTACTTTCCTTAGAAAGAAATTCACCATGATGACATAGAGAAGGACAAAGAAACTGTTACCGTGGTTCTAAATAGGTAAACTTTAAACTATAACAAACGATACATTGATTAAGTGATAATCGTTTTATAGACTTAATGGTACATATCCAGAACTTTATTGTAACATCTCGTATACCAAGAATTAATGATAAAATAATATAATTTTGAAGTTATATAATATTTCTCCAAATATTATTCTTTATTAATTTTATCTCGTGAAATGCAATTAATGAGTATCTTTTTCATTTTCAAATGATATTTGTACAGTTAGCGATAAATGCAAATACAGCTTATTGTTTTCTTATAGATCGGACGTGACTGTAACTGAAGAGAAAAAATGCTGAATCGAGGAGCACTACTTTCATGGATTAATTGATTTTTTCCTTAAATAGTTACCTACAAAAATGTCTACAAATTCGTGATGATCGTGAAGCACAATTTTAGAAAATTTTCAAATTGTGTTGTTGTATACATTGAGTAATTTGATGATATTTCATGTCTCAATGTCAATTCCACAATGTTGTGGGTTGTAATTGTAGACAAAAACAAGCTATGTTGTTAATTCAATTTATAATTATAATCTTTTACATAGTTCAAATTGCTTAAAGTTGAAAACATGATAAAAAGAGATCTTCATTGTTCGATCTTCATTGTTCGAATTAATTTTCTAATCATATTCAAAACATTTATAATGCTGTGCCTTTATTATAATATTCATTTTAAGATAAAAGCTTGCCTGTTTTAACCTGAATGAAACCACGGTATTCAAGTGGTAAAATATATTCTGGAAAATGTAGAGATCAATCAAAATTCAACGAATAGGTTTAAAAATATGAACAAGTTGTGATTGAGACATATCCTAAATTACCGCATAACCAGATTTTTCATGGCCATCATTGAGTGATCTATAATTTTTTTTTTATTTATACCCCAAAAATATAATATAAAATAGAAAGTTAGCGAAGAACCATTTCCGAAGTGATTGACGAGAATTATCATGTTTCATGTTTGGACATGCTGTAAGAAGTCATAAAATATTTAATTAGTCACAGAAAGAATGGGAAACGTAGTAAACAATTCATTAGTTCTAAACATAGATATATCAAGATATTAGTCACACTAAGAGGTTATATTCATTCATTTCCAATAAATTTGCCACTGAGTATAATAAATGTCTTTCATATTTTGGGTGGGTAGACTAATAATAAGTAAGTTTGTTTCTTGAATCTTAGTATATTGATCACTCAATAAATAGGTGAACAACATCAACAGAGTAAAGATTACAAAGAATAAAAGTAAATTTCTGAACTTCTTACTGTATGGACCTTCTAATATGTTGCATAAATATATTAATCAATATATCACCTACGGCTGGAGTTCCGAAAACGGGAACCCACTGATTGGCTTCAAATTTTTACCAGATACTCTATCATACACTAGATTATTGTACCCAAAAACGATTTTTGGCGTCTAGCAAGGGAAGAAGGTAGAGAAAAATGAAAAGTCATCATTTCTTCATAGTTTTGAACCCACGAAAAATATATATACGGATTAATATTGAAGCTGATGATATATATCTTATTCCCCATTTATCTCTTTATCCTACGCTTATTGGTATCCTTTTCGTAATAAAAAATTAGTTATTTGTAACAGCTATAATTGAACCATAATAAGAAAATCATTGATTTTCTACAAAGATAAGCGAAAAATAGTAAATAAAAACAAAAACCACTTTTTCTAAAAGTTTTAATATAACTTTATATTTATGTTATGTATCAATTACGATGGTCGACAACTATAAAGAATTTTTGGCGTCTCACAAGGAAAGTGGATGAAAAAAAATTTTTTCTTACCTAACCTAACCTTAACACGTATTTGCAGCTACTGATATTTTGTGTTCATTATTTAGATTTTTCATGACACAAAAAAATGCAAAAATTCATTCTTCCAGCACCATCATATTCTATCTATACTATTTGTAATAATTTTCTTTGGGTAAAACAAAGAGCATAGAAAGTAAATGACGATGCTGGATGAAAGAATTAGCGGAGTTTTTTGTGTGATGTAAAATGTAAATATAGGCACAAAATATCAGTAGCTGAAAATTCCTGGTTAGCTTAGGTTAAGTTAGGAATTTTTTTTTCAACCCATTTCATGCGCCCAAAATCCTTTTAGGTACAATCATCTAGTATGTGATAGAGTATCTGGTAAAAATATTAAGTCAATCAGTAGATTCCCGATTTCGGAACTCCAGCCTCACCTACGTGCATATCAAATAAAAATTAGTTTCAACCACAATAAATAATTTTTCGTAGTTGTCATATATCAAAAATAAGTAGCAGCCATTAATTGCATTAACCATAGTTGCATTGAAATTTATAAAATAGAAACACAAATTATACTTGATTTGCTTGGATCTTTTTTATCCTTAACAGCTTTCTCGTTCTTATGTATGTGATTCATTTAAAAAATTTCGTTTCAAGAATTTTAAAATTTTCATAATCGAATTTATGGTTTTCATGGTTTTTTAATGCCGTTTCATTAGTTTTATCATATTGATAACTTTTTAACTATTTTTAAATACTGAGATGTCTGTCCTATGTATCATTATAACCATTTCAAGGTGCTCTATAAATATCACTTCTTTTGTTTTTGAAAGTTTTAGATTTCAGCTTAGGGAAATATTTGGATAATGTATTGTGTCCTTTATGACTTATACTAACATCATATTTATTGAAATAATTCGATAATTGTTTGAAAAGTCCTTGTACATATGGTAAGTAAAGGTGTTTTGGGTTTTGATGTTATGTTTCTATTATTTTCCGCAGTTGATTATAGTGTTTGTTTATTCTTTTCTCAATAGGACCGTCGCTCTTTGAATTGAATTATGTTACAGCTTTAGGAAAAAATATTATAACAAATGTGGCCCCAAAAAACACGTGGAAATAATTTTCAGAATCTTAGGTCCCCCCACTAGAAGGCGTATTTCAAAATATAAAATTAAGAAAGCAAAATTTTTGAAAACTTCAATTAAGAGACTTTTTGCATACAATAATCAAATTTTTCATCAAATAAATTCTGCACATTTTTCATTTAACAAGTTTTAGTCTTTTCAAATAAGAAGTGGGGGAGAGTGGAGCCTTTTTATGAAAAAAATCCTGTAAATTGGGTTCTGCCTAGCCGATTTTCATAAACTTGATGTTGTTTGGAGAAGTTTTGTTCACCAATAAAAAATATATGAATTTCAGGCAATTTAATTAGTTACGTGAATGCTAGAGGCGTTGTTTCATGTACTTCAGATATTGTTATTTCTATCGATAAATTTAAAAAGAAACATAAAAGTTTAAGTATATATTTTTATATAATACAACATCAACAAATTTATTTTTTCCACTCTCGATTGTAAATTGGAGTTTATTTTGATAAGAATTGAATTTTTGATGTATACAGACTCATCTACATAAAGAATTGAATATCTAAGTTAACTTTGCTTAAATAAGTTTCATCAATTTGTAAACGGCATTAAAAGAAGATAATTATCCCGATATTAAGATAACTAACCTTTTAAAAAAAGGATAAACAAATGCTATAATCAATTCAGGAACATAACAGAAACATCAAAAACTTTTCTTTACCATATGTACAAGGTGTTTCCAAACAACAAAAACAAAAGCTGTAATATTATATATTAAGTACCTTAAAATGATTGTAAAGCTGCATAGGACAGACATCTCTGTATTTAAAAAAATAAATTAAAAGGTGATACATATAATGAATTTAATGAAACGGCATTAACAAACCATCGAAATCAATTCAGTTACAAAAATTCTTGGAACGAAATCAAATACAAGAAAAAGAAAACTTCTGGAAATTATTCACATACGAGGAACGAAAAAGTTGTCGATGATATAAAGAGAACCAAACAGTTTGAGTAAAATTCACTTTTATTGGGAATCAAAAATTATTTATTTTAGTTAAAACTGATTTTTATTTAATATTTATCTTACAGATTAATATAATTATGCGAGTGGTCAGTATTAAGTGAAACATCAAAATTTTCATTTTTTCCAATAATTTTCAACTAGAAAAGCCCTAAATCAAGAAAGTTTGTCAACAAAATGGATGAAAGTATTGATAAGATTATTTATGTGGTACCTATATACATAAATTTAAAAAGAAAGCTTTATATGCAAACAAAATTCTCAACAATCGTACGAATACTCTTGATCGGCATTTTTAGGCTTAAATATATATCAACCTCTTTGGTAAGTGTGAAGTGTCTATCGAAGTAAAAAAACAAACTTGTATTTCACTACCTACAGAACGCCTTCTTACGGGTATGAATGTTAGTCCATTTCATTAGTACATCTGTTTTTTTTTATGTTCTCACTCAATTTTAACACACGGAACGAAATAATTTTTCCACTTGATTTACCCTATTATACCTATAGTCGCTCACCAAAAACTCCTTATAAGACGACATAGTTTGAGACTTAAATTCTATTCAGCTTAGTTAGATAGAAGAAAGAGCCTCGTTGCATGACCAGTTTTCTTGACTCGTCTCGTTTTTTTAAAAAAAGTATGCGAATGGAAACTAATTAATTCAAGTAAAAAAAATGACATAAAAAGTTAGTTCGAAACTTTTTCTATCCACAGATTGACCATCATAATTCCCTAAACCCCAAAAAGCCCGTTTGATACACAGATGGGTACATGACAAAACTGAGAGCAGAAACAACTTTTTGCAGCGACGGGCCGAGCACGGAAGAAACTATAAAGCTTTTCCCTATGGTCAAAACGGTCCAAGAAGAGATTTAATTTGGGCAATAAGCGGATTAACAAACACTTCTATATATGGTTTGCCAGCCAAAAAGTTCTCGAGTCACTCTTAGCAGTGGCTATCATCTCGAAGGTACAAAACTATAATGAGCTGTTTAAGGAGCTGTCGACGTATAACTTTTTCATGGTTATAAGTGAAAACTGCTGTTACGAATACGCTACCGATCTTCTAAATTCCCGTATCCGACAGTTGTATAAAAAGTTCAATAAATAGATGGTTGAGCACTACTCGCATACTCTAAATCAAAACTTTCTCAATAGAGCCCCATAATGCACTGGAAGACAGTCCCATCTGGCTCAGAAAAATAGCTCAAGGATTGATTTCTGGTCATTGGTATATGGCAAAGTACTAAAAGATATTGGGCATCATGCCAAATGCTCAATGTCAGAGAAAACTCTAGTCTGCGTATAGTTCCACTACGCTCTTATCCGGTATCTTCTAGAAAACATCCTGAGAAAGGAAACATGAGAACACATCGAAATCAAGGACAGAGATCTTTGAGAAATCTCTTGGCGCACGAAGTAGGTCTCCATAATCTGCAATCTAATCCATGAATTATCCCCTTCTTAGTGACCGGGCACAATTGCTGAGCGTTTGGTCAACCAGAATACCATTCCAATTGTCTCAATGGAAATAGTAACCTGAAATTTTTGTCGAAGTATATAATAAGATCGAAACCTTGAACACAGCTATCTAGTTTTACCGGACGAGATCTCCGTATCGCCCAAATTGTTTTCAAAAATGTCTTGTTTGAGCTCATTGAAGCACTGGTCGAAGATAAGTAACACTTTCTCCACTTTCTATAAGGTTCTCATACATACTCATACGAGTATCACCAGATAGTTTTTTTGCATTTGTACTAGCAACAATCAAACGAGCAAAATTATTATTAAAGTCAAAATTTAATCATACAATTGGTTATTTATTGCCCAGTTTGAGTGTGAAATTAAGTCTCTTATATATGTTGAAACAATATTTTGAATGAATTTTACAGCAGCAATCCCTCAAGATGCAGTTACTTTAATAAGTATATTTCATACCCCCATGTTTTAAGAAAAGCGGTGATTAGTTCGTTCCAGTTTACCAGTGTACCACTATAGACCAGACACTATACAGATCATGTTGCCTGTGTTTGTCGTGAAACATGTATCTTTAACATCGCCATGTCAAGTTAGAAAACAAATGCCAAAAAATTTCACACAATGATTGTAACAATAAAAATTTTTCACAAGTACTACGAGTAATTTAGCAATGAATTATTTAACCAGCGATTGAATGTGGAAAAGTTTAGTGAAGAACTTAAAATCCTGTACGTATTCGTGAAGTATTTGATTGATACGTAAATGATACGAATGTCTGCCAAAAATAATTCGAAATTTTGATTACTGGAAAAATATTTTTGAGCTTACCAAAATTGTTAATGAATAGGAAAGTTGGCTCTACGATGGTTGTGACAGAGTATGGGCTCTATTCAAGTGTTCATTTCAAGGGGAATAACTGTGAGATCTAGATTTAAGAGTAAAATAATTTTTCTTCTTCGTAATTACAACGCGTCATGCTTCTAGTCGGCGGTGATTCGCAAATTTTTGGCCGAAAATAGTCTTTCTGTCTAACCACATCCGAAGTTGTTTATCTAATTTTGACCCATGCAACTACTGGCATGAAAACAATGCTAAAAAAGAAATATTTTTCCAATATTCTTGATATTGATTAGGTCATTACTGGTCAGATGGAAACTATTTCGGAAAAAGCCTTATTGGAAATGCTACCAGTTATGGATAAAACGTTGGTTGAGCGTTACAATGGTAGTAATTTGAGGGAGATACTTCTACTCTTATTTTAGTTTCAATATCTCGTTGGTCCTACAAGTATCAGTACACAAAGATGGAGAAAAGTGACTTTTCACCGCTATATCTCCAATGACCTTGAATGGGTAAAAATGTATTATACCTACTCATTATTGAGAACATACTTCGCTACTTGAACTTTCAAGATATTAATTTGACAAATATGAGAAATTATTTCCAACTAACATCCTTTCATTGTATAAACATTGATAAACCTAATAATTGACAAGTAATCACAAAATCTGTTAACAATGGAACGTTAGCGGATTATCCATCAACCCAATATTTATTTCATTTTGTCCATCATTGTACCTAAATTTTTTTTGAAACATTGAGTAGTAAATAAAGGACAATATTATGCAATTTGATCATAGAAAAGTACAATGCAAGCATATGCGTTTTAAATGTAATATATAAATAGACTTTATTTGGACGATGTTATTGTCGGGAATGCTGGGTCTAAGTCAAAAGTGAAATAAATTACTTTCACTTTTTTGGTAGTGTATCAATGAAGTTACTTCATAAAATATTTAAATTCGAACAAAGGTCTTATTTTTAGGAATGATGCGGTGTTGTGTAATCACGTGATTAAATAACAGAAAGTTTCTCGTTGAAGATTCTATAAATCAATTCGTTTGAAATGGGAATGACTTTTTCACTGTTTATTGTATTCAAGGCACAATCACGACATGTAAAAACGATTTGTGGATAAGAATCTTCATATTAAAATTGGATTATTCCGTGCAAAAAAATATACTATACTACATAAGTATTCTTCGTAAACATAGAAATTTGAGAATTATTTACTTTGATTTTGAATAATTTCCACATGTCTATGTACAACCTTCAAGATTATTCACCATTTATAGGGTGAACAGAGTACAACATATTTGTGATTTAAAGACAATATTAAATTGTCAATCAAATTCAACACTTTCGCGATTCTGTTCGTTTCTGTCGTGTTTAATTACATTGAAAATATTCGAATTAATGTTCGGATACTCTCAAACGCGAATTTTTCCGCCAAAATGTCATAGTAAAAGTTGCTTTGGTACATTATTCTCCCCCAGAAACAAAAATGGAGTCGAAACAATGAACTCTACCTGATGAACGTGCACCCAAAGAAGCAAAAACCGCTTTTTTGACCTATGAGGTGACTGACATAGTGTTTTGGGATTCCAAAGGTGTATACTAATTCACACCTTAACACTCTCAATTTGATAGTCGTTTTAGTGTATTAGTCTTATCATTTCAAGGATTCATTTTCTAATTCTTCATGCTCTAATACAAAATTAATAAAAATCATGTGAAAATTGGTGTATAGTGCATCATCATCATCAGACAAAAAATTCGCATTTAAAAAGAAACCAAATTACTAACGTGATAAAATATCTTTTTTGCTGTGGAAATGAATTCTCACATAGCCTGATTCATGGAAGTCTAAATCGACGAGATCCTTTGTAAAAAATCTCATCAACCTCTCCGTCACGAGTTCAAAAATTAAACCCAAGAATTCACACCAAGGATTAATCGCATCAGAAACGACACAATAAAAGAGAAATTGAATCTGAACGAAACAATTATGGGATATATTGAGGATATATTTGGTACGGGCACGTATAGAGAAAGGGGGAGAAAGATTGCCAAAAAATAGTGGTGAAGTGGATCCCACAGGAGAACAGAGAGAAGAAGACCAAAATTATCATGGATATATAGAATAAGAAAATTGAGAAGTACACAATGCTTTTGGCTTGGCTGAAGAGACGCTCAGCAGGACACCATACAAAAAAATCGGAGATTTTGACGAAAGAGAATGTAGAAAAATTTATAAAAGAGGCTGAGTACGAAATGTTTCTATTTGCAAAAGTACGATTTAATTTACGATATGGAACAGATTTATTTAATAATAAGTCAGAAACAGAAATAATAGAACAGACCTAAGGAACAGATTTATTTAATAATACAACCTGTAGGCATAAATACCATTAGAAAATTACCAGCAAAGATTACTCAGAACCTGGGTATAACTAATGTTATAGGATATACATGACATTGTTTCAGACGCTCATCAACATTTCTCCATCAGGAGCGGACATTCTGAAAATGAAGCAACACGGAGGATAGAAATCCAACAGTGTAGCAAAAGGCTATGTTGAGAGTTCATTAGAAAATAAGAGAAGAATTTCAGAAAACATTCTGCACCAAGTGCCTAGCATAAGTGTAGATATCACAGCTTCAAATAAAATTATCATTATACAAAAAGTTCAAGAGAATATTCACCGAGGAAATGGACTTACTTTAAATAACTGTGTCCTTAATATTGTTGTTTTCAATTTTTATAAATCTTAAAATACTATTAAATGAAAATAATAAGTTAATTGTCAGTTTAAATATTGAAATAATTGTTAGTTCTTACAGTAATTAATAACTTATTCCTTGAATTTTGAAACTTTAACTTCAAAAGTTACGTGAAGTTTTTACATAACTACTTTACATAACTGATATCTATATGAAGATAATGAAAACTGTGACATTTATTAATGCCAAGGAGTGCCTTAAAGTGTCCCATTTGATAGCGGAATTAGATAAAATTAGTTTTTAGTAGAGAATTCTATGAATGAGAAACAGTGTTTCCATTTGCATTGTTTGAAAATTTTAATCCAGTTTAATGGAATTTAATGGAATGAACTAATTTTCCCTAGCCAAAATTAGAATTAACTGGGAACTGTAATATCTTATCTCTACTCTTGATTGACATTTACTCCTTTTTTATGCCTTCTTATAAATTCTAAGTTAGAGATCTTCATCTGATAAGGAAATAGCAAAGTACTCTACTGAAATCAACAGACAAAATAAAGCACTGCAAACCAACTAAACGACAAATGATACTCAATCTCAAAATAGTGTAGTAGTGTAGTGACAAGTTAGCCAAAAATAAATGTACTATTTTTCTTGTACGTAAAATTGAACAAACATATTTTATGAGAGTACAGTTGAAGTAGGAAATATAATCAAACTCCTCCAAGAAAGGGCTTTAATTTAATTATTTTTATTGTTACCTTTAAATTATCTGTTTCATAATCAAATATATATGAAAGGTGGACAATATATTTATAAGAGCTTGGCTATCGTTAATTGTTGCGATTAGTCACTATTTGTTTATGTTCATTTGAGAATGATCTGTGCATAAGGAAAAAGTTAGATGAGTTTCCGGTGCTCAACTGATAAATTGGTTAATCCGGTGTAGTTCATCTAACATTTTTCAGAGCTCATCAAAATATTACACAACAATAAATTCCAGGTAAAAACATTCTAACTGTATCTATCAAAATTTATCAAATCAAGATGACTCTCCAAAAAATAATACTATGTTGCAACTTTTGAATAGTTCGAGCGCTGGATAAATCGTCGACAGAACAAAATATGCAAGTTCATCTTCGAAATACATTGTCACTGTTAAGGTTCATTAAGATTAACTACCAAATTCCATATAGATGGCCAACGGTATTCTGCGTTTCTATAGTTATAAACATAAATAAATGTTTCTTTGAAAAACACGCTGCTCCGACTGTTTGAGTAATAGTTTGTTTTCTAATTATTCAGAATATACAAATAAATGGAGGAAGATATCACAATGTTTATTTGCTAGAAAATTATAATCATTTAGGTTAAAGGTTGCATTTCTTGACACACGCTGTTCTACTAATTAAGTTGATATTATAACTTTTTTTAAAATTGTACTATTAATGTGTAATATGATGAAAAATTAAGAACTGTGTCAAAATTCTCTATAATCATTTAGAGGATAGATTGGAATTGTTACTATTAGAATTTTTTAAATAATCAATTCATTCATTCCACGGCAAAACATTATTTTTAAAAGTTAAAATTGTTGTACTAAATGGCGTAAATGTTCGATAAAATACCCTTACAAAAAAACTATTCCACTACTACAATATTCCCGATCACATTCTCTGTATTTACATTTAGAAAGCAATTTTGTATTGAAACAAATATACTGGTTGTTGTTTAATTTTCACTGTAAACCATTTTCAACATGTATAAGATGAAATTTTTTTCAACACCCTATCTACTTTTATTTCACATGTAGATATGCACTTTGAGATGGTAAATAGGTCAGGTTCACCTAGAATATCATTTTTTTTGAATTGGAAATTTTTGGTTTGACATATCATTTTGAATAATTAATACGAGAGCTGCTACGTAAATTTTGAGATGTGACTGATGTGAATATGTTAAATCTACCATCATGAAATTTGACATTTTGAATCTTTCTCAGAGCGTGTTGTCGTACGAGTACTATTTGAGTATTTGAAACATTCATCTTGACCAAAAATTTGAAATGAATCGCGAACATTTTCGTGCGTTGACTTTTCATGATTTTCGACGTGGATTGAGCCAACAGCGGTGAACCGATCATCTCGCTTCAACTTTTATTGGAGAAGTAATATCTCGTGCCATCCTCTTTCGCTGGTTTTTCGAATTCAACTATGGTCACACAAACATCGATGATGTGCGTAAACTGATATTGCCATGTGACATACCGTGAGATATAACAGGCATACTTGGGCATTAGTTACACTCGCATACATTCCATATTGCATGAACGTTTGGCTGTCAAAAAGATTTGCTCGCGTTGGATACTGCATAATTTTATAATCGTTCAAAACAGCTCGTGTTGTTTGTGCAAAGTAATGTTGAAAAAAGTCAATTGTGGTGCTTCAAAACATGTCTATGTATGGGTCTTTCAAGACGAGACAAATCCAATAAAAGTTGTTCGCGCACGGAGCACTTCAAAGCAAACGGTCGCCTGTTTGTTCCCAATAACTGTACATGTCACCATCATTAGAGAAACTTAGAAAGGTCAATTCTGAATGGTGTACCTGCATTTGTTTTCTAGAAGTGTTCGAAAAAATCAGAGAAACCAATCGCAGAAGATGAATCATTCTCCACCACCATTCTCATACGTCAGTTAAAACAAAAATGTTTTTGAACAATCAAAACATCGTATTGATGAATCATCCGCCGCACAGTCCTTGTTTGGCACCCAATGCCTCGACAATTGGTTCAAACGCATGCAAAAGTGTATTGATCTTAGAGGAGAACATTTTGGAAAACAATAAAGCTATATCCAGTTATTCATATTTGGTTTTATTTGTATACCTCAAAACTTAAGCAGCAATCCTCGTACTAACAATTGCAATGCATTATTTCAAATTTACAGCGCTACTTCAAGACACAAATTACTAATTGTACAATAATTACAATATTTAGTAAAACGCAATTAGAAACACATTCGAAACTGTTAGATTATTTGACGACTATTTTAATATTAATTGATTTGATTTATAAAACATAGATATAAATACAATTAGGATCGTTAAATAGTTTTTCCTATAAAAAAAAAAGAATCACTTGGAATGATTGGACACAATTCACTGTAAAAATTTAATTAATTCATGTTTAAAAGTTCCAAATGGAGGAGGAAAGTTTTAAATGCTACTGTATATAAATGTACCAATTTTAAAAGTGTAACATGATATTATTTTCAAATAATATCTTGGAGTGTAAGCATAAATGTATAAATTCTAGTTATCATGGTAACTGGTGTAACTAGTATTCTTATTGCAGTTCAATGTTACACAATTTTTTAATAGCTTTGTTACTTGTTCTGTAGCAGATGTTTGGTGTATATTTCTTTGAAAAAATGTAAGAATGATCGTAGGCTACTTTGTACACCGACAGATGGCAGATGAATTGATTAGCTTTCTGAGGGGTATGTAAAACAATACTTGAATTATCATACATTACATAGAAATCCTGTTTTATTGTACAGGTTGTCTCAAAATTATAATGGAGTTTGGTATATTCATCGCTACTGGATTCATAAAAAATCGAGTAATTGACCAAATTTGGTTCTTAGAATTTTGATTTAGCTTACTTTATTCTGGAAATATTTCTTGTAAATGGTAAGATTGTATAGTTGATAAAGTGGTTTCATATATCGTTCAGATTGTATACTGTTCAGAGCTCCTGCTATAATCAAGTCAAAAACTCCCACCTACTCAGTAAGAATTCCAGTTCATAATATCAGCAAAACAAGTAATTGTACTACAATGATTGACACTTTCTAAATGCCATATCTTAACAACTGCTTCACCATGAGAATTCTTATTATCATTACTTTCTGTTAAACACAAAGGAAAAAAATAATTCGAATATGACCATATCTATTCAAAGTAAAGTTGCAAAATATGTTCTGTGTTATAATGGGGAAGATATACAAGACATGAATAGGTTAAATGATGGGAGGATTAGATTGAAGTTATAAGTGGAATAATATCAAATCTATGACTAAAAAATAGTAAGCCAACAATAACAGGATGGACACAACAAAAAAATGCCAGCTCATAAAAAAGTTTACGGGAAAATCACATTGTACAGGATATGAAAAGCTAAGGAGGAGTATGACTGGAACAGACAGATGCAGGAAAAAGAGGAAAGGACAACAATTATTGAGGCTGCGAAAATATGTAGGTACATATAAATTCAAAGAAAATCTTTGTTAACTTCTCAATGTTATTGTTATGGGATTGTTGTGTAAAATTCCTAAAGATATATATTCTGAGCTTTCGAATAATTATGTATTTATGGTCGTAAGGTGAAAATATAGCCAAAATATAATATGGACATCATATATAAATACAATATAAACATTGCATATATATTATTATTGAACAATTATAAAAATTACTCAAAACAATTAATCGAGAATAGTTTTGAGCATTTTTGTTCAATCTTCCTAACAATCAAAATTCATATTCATTTAATTTTTAGGTGATCATTATCCACATAATCTCTTGATTTGCATCTAGTGAAGAAGCAATTGTTGTGGGAGACACTGTACATATGGTATATTCAAAGTTTCCCATAATAATTTCTCGAGAAAATGCTCATTTGCACTCTCTACAATCTCCTCTTAATATCCTGTGAATAATAAATTTTCCATTTTTCACGTCCATTTCTCTTTAATAGCATAAATCTGGGGAATACTCATTCAACTGTCTAGTAACGTCGTGTTCTTCAAGTTAGCGCATCACCTCTTTTGTTTTATGCACAGATAACTTGATCTGAATAAATCAGCGGAAAGTTATATCCCAGATCGTAGTACTGTTCAAGATTTCACTTAGAACCTTTTGCTGACTGCTTCGGAGATGTACACTAGAATTAGTTAACGACGTGGGCATAAAGAGAGGAGATTTATGAGGACGTACAATGAAGTTCAAGGAAGTTAATTTAAAACTGAACTTTATATTTGTTAATAGATAATAAGCTTTATTCTATTATTCTAATAGATGAAAATAATACATGAATGAAAATGAAAAAGAAATGAAAATTTGTGGATGTTACTAGAAATTAGTAGGTCAGTCAGCGAGATGGATCGTTGAATGACGAATCCAGACGACCATCTGAAATAATTTTTTTTAGACAAACATTGATTCAGAATGGTTACAACAAATCCCAAATTTCTAGGAGCATCCACAAATTTTCATTTCCAACTCCTCCATCCTCCTTCACCTAGTTCCTTTGTCCATAATCCTAACCGCGGAAACCTTTCCGAACATAAGTACTTCATCGAAAATTTTAAATAAGAAAGGGGGTCGTGTGGCACTAGTCCAAAGTGGACTAACTTGTTTTCCAATCTGTCGAATACTTATATATTCATCATCTGGGAAATAATTAATTAAGATTTTCGGTGGTTTTGACTTGTATTAATTATTGTAAAAATTTTTAAATTCATAGGTTTCAAAATTCAGTATTCAATTTGAAAATAATACAATTCAAAACCACTGAAAATCTTAATTATTTCCAGACGATGAATACATAAGTATTCGAAAGATTAGAAAATATATTGAAATTAGTCCACTTTGGCTTTTCTTTGCCACGTTCCCAATAAGAAACCGAAAGAAGAAATATAAATAAAGAATTCCTACTATTCGCCTTTGAAATAATGTCGAAAATCAATATTCCAGAAAGTATCAAGAGCTCTGTTGCCAGTAACTCTCTCACTGTTGGTTCTGAGCTAACTGGGGAGCTAGACGCCTAGACGTTGTAATTATAGGGGACCTGTTGGCGGGTTTTGGGGTTTTGGCACGCGTGGGAATTATATTATTGACGGGGGGTTTTAGAGGAAATGTTGTTGTTGGCCGGAGTTGCGTCGGAACGAAGTGGATGAAAAAGGTGCTTCCAAATTGTCGAAAATCTCTGGCTATTTTTAAAAGATTGATAAAAAAATTGACGTTTCGACTGTGTGTGTATGAATTGAATATAACATATTCAAGAAAAGATAAGCATATACTACAATCAATTAAAAAACAAAATAAAAAACATCAAAACATAAAACATTTTTCATTATCATATGTACAAGGACTTTCCCAACAATTATCTTATAAAAGGATATAATATTACATTATCTAAATATTTCACTAAATTAAAATCTAAAACACCAAAAAGCAAAAGAAGTAATAATATATATTGTCTTGTACTCATTGTGTCTACATAGATCAGACATCTCAGTTTTCAGAAAATAGACTAAGAGGTCATCAATACGATAAAAAAATTCTTGAAATGGAATCTAATACTCAAAAAACAGAATTTTTAGAATTAGTTCACATTCATAAGAACGAAAAAGATGTAAATGATAAAAAAGACTTAAATAATTCACGTAAAATTATAAAAATTATAATAATAAAAATAATATATAATAAAAATTATAATATAAAGTAAATATAAAATAATTTAATTGAATACTGCTATATATTCGATAATTTTGAAACAGAAGAGACCTCAAATCAAGAATACTTAGAAACAAACACTTTTGGTTAGGTTAAATGGTTGAATGGTGATTCATTTTTCAATATTGTCTCATTTTATTTCGATATACTTGAAACAGTTATGTTCCAGCCTATTCAATCAGTCTGATAAATATGTTCTCTCAATGTAGGCTTACTCATTTGATTCAAACGTACACCGACGAGTGATGTTTTCCATGTTTTCAAACGAATAGAACTAACTTACATGAGGCCAACTCCAATTGGGCGTGCGATCGACTCAATATTATGGCATAGGACAGCCCTGCGACCATATTGCCATTTTTCAGGTAGGTGATGTAGATTACATCTTGTGGATCCCAGAAAAGGTAAACCATCACCTTTACGACCGATAAAACGTTTTCACCGGATGTTTAAAACTTCTTCGGATTACGCTTAAATGGTGCACTGCTTTGAAGTAATCTCAAGGTGATTAAACAGAATTAAACAGACACTTATCGTGCTGTCAGCTTTTCCATTTCCTAACTGTCTAGTATCCCTCTCATGGATCTCTTATCGACGATTTGCCGATAATAGATCGTGAAATTTTGTCACATAATCCTCCGTGGTAGCCTTTTTCGAGACACTTGGACGTATCTAATCAAAAACCGACGGGCGATCACGTTAAAAATTAACTAATTTTTGATGGTCGCCATCGAAAGAGAGTGCATATTACCCAAATACTTTTTGATTTCGCCACTGTGCGATTTACTTTCCAAAACCAAGAATAGTATCACCAGCTGAATTTTAAGGAGAACTGTAGTGTATTGTTTGAGGGGTTCCTTCATTCTTTATTCAAAAATGCTCGTTTATTTATTTCACAATTTGTTAAATTCGGTACTACATTCAAAAATAAAAATATTAGAAATTCCAAAACACGAACAATACAAGTAATTAGTTACCGGTTCACAACATAGACATACAAACAAATTTTATAGGTATTTACAACGATCACCTTGAACTTCTGTTCTTGAATATATCGCACTTTTTGTCGACAATTCCTCACGAGTCATAGAAGTAACAGAAAGTTGACGATTTGTAATCGATATCAAGAAAGGAATGATTGAAATATACGAGGTAAATGCTGAATTTTCTCCAATGCTTAGAATTATCAGCGTGTATATTACTGTGACATAATTGGTTGAATATATACACAGACTCTATGACTTGTATGTCGAATATTGCAATTATAAAACTCCAAATTCTTCTTCAAAGTAAACCTACAGTTCATCAAATTGAATATTAACTTAATGTTATTACCAACAGACATAAGTAAACATATTAAATCTTTTTTACTGTAATTGGAAACGTAAGTACTACATATACACATTCTTCAAAATAATGACATACGTATTTTTGTGACTCATTATGATTTTATATTGTTGAAAAGATGTAACGAGAAACAATAATAATGATTCTTTTTCACAGCTATAATTTTTTTCATATCTCACTACTATCATTCTCAATCGTCGACTATACTCTATTTATCTAAGAAAAATAGTGAATCAAAACATATTCACGCACAATGCACGTGATCAGAGTAGCCGAGCATGTAATAAATTGAACGCATTAAAGAAATAATTAGCGGTTAGATACAGCAGATTAATACCTAATATTAAAGTATAAATAAATATGTATAAAGTATAAACAATTATGCACTATTACTATGACAAAATTATACAATGTAAACGTGAAGTTAGGAATAGATACGAAAAGAACGGCCAAAATATGGAACATATTCATTTAAACATTTAAAAACATGTGTGTTGAAACATTAGAATAAAACCTTCTACCTCAATAAGCACATCACCTTATTCTCAATCAGATGACATTGAGCTTCCACTATCGTCAACATTTATAATAAGGGGCTCAACTTGTACATCAATGACAATGTCAATATTCCATATTTTGGTTTCAACCTTTTCCTGGACATGTTGAATACACATTTTCCACTTATAATTTTAAACGTCAGAGAATTTAAATGTTTTATTTTCGGCTGCAACATCGATATTTTTAGAAGCCATTCTCAAATACTTGCTTGCCTTGATGCAATTTTTGGAATTTTCTCAAGTCTCTTCGTATGATACGAAGCATTGTCTAATACAACACAATTCTCTTCAAGCTTCGGTAGAGTTTTCGAAAACCAATTTTCAAAAGAGAATCCCGTCCATTTCCTCGTGATAATCTACGGTTTTTTTTTCGATTCAAATACCCATAAAGCATCTGATAGAAAACCATTTTCACTATCGATGTGATAAATTATTAGTCTCTTGTCCTTCTCCTAAAATTAAATTTTGCCTATAAAACCTTCTACGTATACAACCAAATATAAAATGTGCTATTAATTGAACTCTCTTGAATTGTAATGATTATGGAAATTATCTAAGTCAACCCAATAATAAATAGTAGTGAAAAAATATTTTTAGGAACAAGCTTTTAATTGAATGAAATTTCAGAGGACTCACAATATGGATTTGAAAATGGAAGAAGGTCAAATAACTTGATACTTAGAATTAGACAAATTCTAAGTATATAAAGATAAGGAAATTCATTAATGTTATAGTTTTGGAGATAGCCTTTGATCAAATAAGAAAATATATAGTGCTTTAAACTAAAGGAGACACTAAATATTACCTACTTGATGGGTTTTTTAATCCGGTGGAAAGTCCATCCAAGAATGCTTGTCTTGAGGATTGTATGAAAGAGTCCACCCACACCTTACCTTTAGTATGTCTAGCGTTTACCCATGTTTCATCCAGATAGTAAATTTTTCTATTTTCTTCACGAAATTCTCTCCTCCACTAAATTATTTCTGCTTTTTTTAATAATAAACTGTTCCATCTTCGTTTTTTTTATTGAAATCCCTGTTTTTTTAATAAATTATAAAATGTTGATCTTTTGAAAGTCCTTAACTTCATTAACTACTCTTGAAACCTTATCCACTGTAGGTAACTTATTTTGGAAGAATAAATTGTGCAAAATTCTTCTGATGATCCATCAATTGAATTGTTAATTTTTTTGATGGAAACTTTTTTGGGTCGGTCACAGAATGATTAGCTCTGTACTCACGAATGATTCGGTAGACACTTGAAGAATATACTCCCGAAATATTTGCCGTCTGTAAATAACGTCATCAACAGTCTTGTCATCATTTTCTTGCATTTCACTTCTATAAATATTTACAATCATTTGTTTTTCGCTTGCCTTGAACTGAAGCTTTTTAGCTCTTTTCTTAGGCGGAGTATATCTAATGTCAACAACTTCATCAGCCGTATCCGTGTCAGACATGCTTAAGAAAATTACACATCAGACAAATACAAAGAATCTCACTGCTGTATGGTAATACGATGCCTCCCTGTACTACACATGATCTTGCGGCTTTTGCAGCAATGCGGCACTGGCTCTTCCCACGCGGCTTTTCTCTGATCATTGTTTTGGCTTACTATTTTTCTTCGACAAATAGAGTTCAGTTTTCAGTTCCTTTTGAATTTAGATGTATTCTATGTTGTTTACTTTGTTATTTTCATTCTACTTTGAGAAACTTCTTATATGATACACTCAAAATACAATATTACATAATTTTTTGAGTCCAAATTTATATTCCTTCACTAGGAGTAATATTTTCTGTGAGTTAATATGTTGATTGGGTGTTTCATAAGTAATATCCGTTTTCATATGAGAAAAGTCCCAAGCCTAAATTTAACCATTTTACAAATAAGGACTAGTCTTTAATTCTATGGGGATATTGCTTCAATCGCTTTAATCGTCGAGAGGTCGATTCGAAAGGAAGGTCTGTGGAATTATAAAGGTTTAGTGTAATTCGAAATCTTTTCAGATGGTCGAACTATCAATGCCGAGGTATATGGTGGATAGTTAATGCGAATGTATGAGGTTCTATCAGGAAAATATCCAGGCATACCTATGCCGAAAGCGAGCTCTATTACAATGAGAACATGCTAAACTCCGAAAGTTAAGCGGAATGAGACCGAAGTAGTATTGAACTCTTACTAACTTCAGCATTTACTCCGGACCTTGCACAGTCCTCTTGCGTGCAAAAAATTTTAATTTGATAATGCAGTGAGACAATTTTTTGCGTCCACGCCCAAGTAATGGTTTTACCAATTTCTGAAATAGCTTGCTGAACGTTGGGTTGAAACCGTGGTATACGATGGACTATACTTCTAATATTAAGGCTTTCTTTTTGTATGATTATTTAATAAATAAAATGAACACTGGAAACCGACATTATTTATTGAGATCCTCTATATTTCACTTTATACAGGCCGTTAACAATGCGCGAATTAGCGAAAATAACATTTATAGTGAATACTGTATAGGGTATGTGAGTAGCTGGAGAAGTTCTGGTAGATAACACTTCGAATTTATCCCCTCAACGTTTAACAACCTCTTTTGTAATCGTCTTCAGTCACTCGTAGTGAAGAATGCCATTTCTTCGAATCCTTTTATGGTTCCACAGATACCACAACCATGTTGACGATCATTTAATTCCGAATTTTAACAAACTTAATTTACATACTGATTACGAATTACTGTTTAATGTTTCTTGGTATTTGTCTTTTTGTTTTAAATTGTATAGAATAATCAATTTCAGTCACATTCGCAGATAAAAAATGAAACATGAGACCTGTACAGATAGAATATAGTCCATGTTTAGTTGGTATTGGAAATATGTACACGCATCAAATTATGTCTCATGAGAGATGTTTTAAATGGAATTATAGATATTTATTAGATATTTTGTCGCTGCCAACTAAAACAAAATAAACGTAATAGATAATAACCTCTCGATCAATAAATGAAATCAGAATGAAATAAAAGTTGATAAACCAGAACTAAGCACATAATTTTTTTCATAGCTTACGTTAAAGTCATCTATCCTTATGTGTCTACCCACATTTGGATAGATTATTCCAGCTCGTCCCCGCTATCATCCCACGCCTTAAATCAATCATTCTAAAGCCATCTGGATAACACAATTATTTAGTCACTAGCACCTTAAGAACCCTTGGATCTGTACGCATGGACCCGTGATAGTTGCACTTCAGTTCCGATTTTCTCCCTACAACCGTATATATAATAGAACGTCCTTTTGGATATCCAGAGTGCGCAGGTACCCTTCTTTATTTTGGTGTCCATGTGTTCTTATCACAGCTGTTATATATCTAGAGGGATCCCTAGATATCAGTCTAGAATACGCGCTAGTCACTTCTCCCAATCTTATAATTAAGGGTGTGCTATTGTTGGCTTTTTTGTATTTTTTCTCAAATCTTTAGTACAGCAGACTGACATCATCTATACAAGCCAACATTGTCGTCGAATGAGTCGTCAACAACCAGGACTTGAGACAAAATTCTATTCTCTGGGCAGTCTCTGGCTATCACCGACTATCGGCGTTGAGAGAACATTGCACCTATCCATCTTATTCAGGCAAAGTATTGTGCCACGCCTTCCAGTACCCGACAGAGTACTTCAAAAAATCATTATTGAATGTTCATGTTCTCTTGCAAATACCGATCTATAAGTTTCTTCAATTGTTTTTAAAACACCCTGGTCATGCTGATGGGAGGGTATGATATTGTATGGTCGTTCGTTTTGGAATATACACTACTTTTCCTTTGTTCCCTCTTTAAGAACGTATCCACGCCGGTGATTTAAAGAGGGGAAGGACCTAACAGCCCATATCATCCCCTTATAATTAATTAACTTTTTAACCGTGTTGTGGTCCGTATAAATCGGAGCTCGTTCTTTTTGTATCCGCATCCAGAAGGAATGTTGAATCTACTTAATTATTTTTATTATTATTATTTGAAGAATTTCCTGTTGTATATTTCAATTCACTTTCCATTCAACATAGAGAGATACAAGGAAAAGACCTGAACACACTATTTACACTACCACTACAACAACACTCACAATTACACTGTCTGACTCGCGTTTCGATAACCAAGCTATAGTCTTCAGAGGCTGAAAGGAAACTAACATCTAATAACTTGACCTACCTGTTTTATACTGAATTTTTCCACCAATAAACCTTCTTTCGCGAAAATTAATTTCAGCGGAAAAATTCCTTGGTGGGAATCTTCACATTTGAACTATTAAACTATAAACTGTAAGGAATTGGCCTTTTGTCCCTACTTAAGTTTTTCCTAAATTTAGCAATTTCAATGCTTCCAATAATTTATCCATTGAATACATTTTTCAACAATTTTAATTTATTAATATTAATGACATGATTAAGACTGTCAGCGTGATCGGCAATTCTCGATTTTTCGGTACGTCAATATTTTAAATGAGCTATGAGCTCTATAAACTGGACAATAACGGATTTCTTAGTCTACCTAATATACTTTCCGTCACAATTACCACAGCTAATTTCATATATACCATATATATATCTTTTCTAAATTTAGTATTTTATCCTTAGGATAAAGGTACCAGAGCAAATTTTTCTTGTTTTTAATTTCAAGTTTGGTTTCATATAGAGATTTCTTAAACCTATGACAGTTAATTAACCTAAACAACCTGGTATGAAGGATCTATCAGGTAAAACAAATTTGAAGGTTGATTTCTGCAATATACGAATAATACGTTGTACATCAACATCTGCTGTCGAAGAGACCTCATATTCTGGCTCTAACAGAAACAATGTGAATTCAACAAGGTTCACCTGTGACACGACTTACATATCGGATTCATATATAATGTCCTCGCCTACTACGTTAGAGACGATATATCTTACCATCGGTAAGAGAATCTTGAGTTTTCAGAATTCGATGTAATGTGGTTTGAAACAAGGAATAAAAGAACAACAAAATTCTTCTGCATCCTATACAGACCTCCTAGTGATACACTCAATAGGCAGTTATTCTTCAATCTTCTCGATAAAATCGATTACCTACAATCAAACCATCCAAACGCAGATATTGTTATCGCTGGTGATAATGTTCATCACGTCAGCTGTTTGAATTTTTCCAACAGAACTGACGATGAGGGACGGGAAGCTGAATATTTTTCCAGCAGATACGAACTAACCTAACTTATCAATAAACCATTAGTGCTAGCGTTATTTTATCAGCCAGAGTGAATAAATTATCTGATGTCATAGGAAACACATCGTGATACTAAAAAGTAAGTTAGTAGTTAGTGGATAGTTTAGTGGATAGCGAATATCTTAGTGTATTTAGTGTTTGTGTGTAAATCAATTTCGAGTACTTAAATTCAGTCTACTGATGATGTTCAATTGCGTTACAAGCCACACATTTCCGGATAACTTTATGATGGGGTTTTGTATATATCTTAAGTTTTTAATCTACCAATTTTTCAGGGCAAACCATTGAAGTTATGTAATAATTTAAATTTTTTGCTTGATCACTTAACAAGCATTCTAATATTAATTAATTCAAAGACTACAATTTTCAACGAATTTGTTACAACGATTTACATTGAGCTATTATAATTACACCGAGAGACGTAAACATGAATCATGAAGACAAAACTTTTCAAAAATAACATTTGCGCACATTTTTGTATGTATTGTAGTTGTATCAAAATATTCCATTTAATTCGAATTCTTTTGTACCATTTTTTATTCAGATTGAAACGTCCAAAATATTTTCTAATACAAAATCTTTTCCTAAAAAATTTGAGTCACACCATAAAATATTTCAGCATAACATACCAAGTTAAATTCCTCGTAGGTAATTAAACACAGAGCAGCAGTATCAAGTACAAGAAACTTATTTATATGCTTTCTCTTCTCATCTCCTATTATGGAATGCGTTGATTTTATTACTGGTGTTCTTTATAAGTTAAAACATCTTAATTCATACATCGAAGGATGATACGTCCGATTAATATGTGGAGTCACAATAAAGGATTGATAAATAAAGAATTTGAGTCAAAATATAACGGAATAATACAGTGAAGCTCATTTAAGTGAAAGCGATACTTGTTCGGAATATAATGAATTTGAATGACAGTGAATACTTCCTTGATAATTTGATTCAATGTTATCTGACACATATTACAATCATCAGTCAGATATTTAATTTTTGAATATAATTTCTACTTTTTAATGTATTGAAAGTGTTTGAGAAGATCATTGACCCAGATACTTACATATTAAATCATCTAAATTTCATTACAAAAAGATATTTTTCATTTAAACACACAAAGAAAATCGAATATACTGAAGGGTTAACAGATTATGAAAATAGACATATTATCGTAAAATGATAGGTCAAAACAATCAAACCATGAGGACTAAAAATCATGTAGTTTTATTTTTGACTGAATTATGTTTGCGTCAAGAAAAAATAAATTTCAATATGGATTATTTCATAATAGTAGAGTATAATAATTTAGTTAAAAATAGGATAATAATCCTACAGGGAACCTAAAATATATTATAAAATATACATGTTTTCTGAAGTCTCAAACAAAATTCGTAGTAATTAGATAACTTATCGTAGCCCCCGTATGATGACCATCAATTGTAGTTTTTTCTTTGTTTTGACTATTACAAACAAAAACATTTCTCCGCCTATGCGAACCGGACTCGTTTTGATTTTGCTGTTGCGGACGTTGTGGCATGTGGTCGGTCGCCTTCCAGCAGCCTTAGCATACTCTTAGTGGCCTTGCGAAGACATTGTAATGGCCGCAAATCATACAGTGCCGGATTCACCTCATGATCTATTCATCAAAATTCATGGTTGCAAAAATACGGTTAAATTCGAAGCACTGGATTAAGTAATAGAAAGTAGGTAAATTAGAGATTTAAGACATAAAATAATTTCTTATTTCCAGACAGTTTGTCTAGAATATCCAGCCTTGAATCTCATTCAAAGACTTTCATCTGCAAATAAAACGGTCACATTTTAATAAGCCAGTGTTAAGCCAGTTGGTTATGAATTTGTTATTTAAGGACATGGTACTTTTACTATTTTTTGAAAACTCCTATTACTTAACTATTTCCTTAAACCCATTTTTTGAATCGAAGAGCTTGAGCTCGATTTGAGTTTTATATATATTTTTACATAAAAAAATGAACTAGGTTGACGGGTTGAACCGCGTTCGAACTTTGAAATTTCTCGAGATCTGGTTCAACCACGATAAATAATATTTTACTTAGTTGTTATACTAGAGATGCTACTTAAGTTTAGAGATGGACAATTAAGAATACATATTTACAATTGAATATGGCTCTATTATTTTCCATAAACAAATACACTTTTGCATGTGTTTGAACCAATTGCCGAAGCCTTTTTTCCATTCCGATTGAGGTACCTCGAAAACATGTGTAGAAAAACATTGCCCTCGCAATTTATCTTTGATCTGCGGAAATACTTAGAAATGATTGGGTACCAAACAAGGTCATTGTCATTGTCGTTGAGGAGAATTATTCGTCTTCTAAGATTGTTTTCCCTGATTTTTTCGAACACTTCTGGCAAAGATATTCTGGTGTACCATTAAAATTAGCCTTCCTATGTTGCTGTAATGAAACGGTAGCTACATGCCTAGTTTTTTCGAAAAAGCAGGCGACCATTTACTTCGAAGTGCTTCGTACGCGAACCGATCAACTTTTGTTGGATTTGGCTAGTTGTGAAAGACCCATACAGTCAATCGTTGTTTAGTTTCGGATTCATATGCATAGATTTATTTGTCAACGGTCACGATTTTATACAAGTGTTTTAAAATATGTCGATTGAATTTTCTTAGCATTTCTTTGAACTAATAGACATGAGCTTTTTATGAGCGATTAATAAATTATGCGGTATGTCACAGGACCATCTTGCAATATCAATTTTATGTATAGCACCGACGTTTTCTGGTACTACAGCCGATTCAGACGACCTTAATGGAATTTATCTCGTAGGGAAGTATGACCACGATAGAATTCGGAAAACCAGCGAAAGACAATGGGTCGAGATGGTGCTTCATCACCAAAAGTAGAAGCGTGTTTATCGCTCCATTCCTGTTAGTTTAATCCACGGTTGAAATGAACCAAATGTAGGTATTGTGCTAGGATTGAAAGTAAAGGTAGAGTAGAGCTTCAGTGTGTGAGCAGAAAATCCAAGTTGAGAAGGATTGGAGTCTGAAACTTGATTCAACAAATGTTGAAACAAGCATTTTCAATGCAGTTCTTATGGAAAATACGTTTCCAATTTATATAAGTGAACTTTTATTTGAATTCAATCCGTTGGATTTTATAATGATAGAATAGAACGGATTTATTTTTCAAGAGAAAGGTATGAAGCCGGCTCTGTTATCGACGATGTCTGTATGTTCGCCGTAGTCTTCGCTTCGAGGAAGAAATAGTAGTATATTATACAGCTAATATTATTATTTTATTTTTATTACAGGACTTTATTAATAATTTATCACATTTTTTCACGTACCATATGAATACGATCATTGATAATGACTAATAATTAATATTATTCGCTGTACGAATGTATACGACTGTATTGAGTGCATAATTGATAAAGTATTGTGCTCAGAGTCTCTTCGACTGCTTGTATAACTGCCCCATTAATCTACTTAATGATTTCTTGGTTCTAAATCAAAGAAAAAAAAGATACAAATACAAAGAGAGTTCGGACAATTCAAATATTATGCGATGGGTAACTGAAGAATTAATTTTTGTTCTCAAAAAAATTCGTTAAATCACCTTCAAATTTGTTACGCTAAAATCGTAAATACACCAGGTGTTAGATAGGACACCCTCAACAGGCCGTAATAAACTAAAATCTTGAATAGCGATACCTTGCAGCTGATGGCACCAGAGACACAATCAATCATAATTCAGAGCCACAACGTGTGTGATTTAAACATCATAATACTGAAGAAATAGAAATTAGTATCGATATTTGTTACGTATAACCTAGTTGTGGATTACGTTTCAAAAAAAAGTAACAGAAAAAGTGCTACTAAGTGTGATGTTTATCCAAGCACATTAGAAGTACGTTAATCTAGGAGTACTTTTCTAAATCATAATCCTACAATATAAGGATAAAATATTATCAAGCAGTAATACTAATTAGACTTAAAATGTAACTCGCCAAGTCACGCCGTTTTCCATTTGTTCAGTATAACTTACCGAATATCTTAATTAACCTTACTTAGCCATTGTTACAACAAAATTTGTCAATATACAATATTCTTAGTACTTTTTAGAAGTAGATACCACCATTTATTCGAAAAAAGCATTTATCATTATAGGAGTTTATTGTGAAAAATATTCTACTTGTATTTTTTTTAAATTCCTTCGATTGGGTATCAATCGTTGGATATTATAGATGTCAGCGCCGGCACAAGCTTGATTCATATTATGCAAAAAAGTTTTTACCTCGAAAAAATAACTAATTCGTGGAGCAGCATTTTCCGACAGTGTTAGTGACGCAGGGACGCGTTCAAAATAATTCTTCTTTTTCAAATTGATAACTATTATTTTTTCCAAAAAATTATACCATAAGTTTTCAAATGAAATTAATGAGAATACCAATAAATTAAAACATTTCCATTCCTCCTATTATTTCTTCCAATTCATTTGTTGTTACAAAAAAGAAAAACAATTTTCAGGCAAAAATCTTTTGCCTCCCAATGTTTTTTGCCAAAACTATCTTCTACCGTTGTTCCTACAACATTAAAGTTCTGTCGATATTTTGTGTTCATTATTTTATCAATACATTTTGTATAAGTCGACCGAGTCTTACACATATTATTAATATTCACTTTTCAAAGTAATCAGCTTTCTGATATGCGTTTCTGTTATTACCTGAAGCCTCTCTATCTGGAAGGGAATGTACCTGCTTTTAAAAGTATACAGAAATTTTTATTGATACCGCAACTAAATTAACCATCACTCATTTTATTTCAAGGTCGTAGTTTTTTTAACACACAATATTTTAGGCCGAATCTTAGATAAAACCAATATGATGGAAGTGTGGCAACCCAAGAAATTCCTAATTACTTTATTTTTGGAATACCTTTTTTAATTAGCATGCAATTAACTCAAACCTCTCCGATATATCTGGTTCATGTTTTAGGAAAAACCATCACACGAACTCAGGCCAGCAGTTTCGAAGCACACTCATTCTCTAGCATTAGCAAAATAAAATATTAATTTAATTACCACAGAGATTTGACTGTACATGTTTTCTATCCGTTTTTAAGTTGCGGGGAATCCAATATTCATCATTTCCATCTGGAAAATATAGATCTCTTTATTTAAGTGAGCGTATCTAGATTCAATCTGTAAGATCAAGTAGATTTAAACTTCATAAATCTAGAATTTTATGAGATGAAAATAATCAGATTCTCAAGAATAAAGAGAACCTTGATGCGTTAAAGTAATAAATATTATTTGAAAAGAGCAAAATTCACAGTATGATTAGGTGTGAAAATATATGGATAATATTAATGTGAAATTTGTAGTCAATCTATTAGAAATCGTGACCATAAAATCAATAGGAATCTTTATTGTTAGTATGAATCGAGTGATTGGTTCCTTCACTTAAGTTCATCTTAAAATAAGGTTGATCAAACCAATTAAATTGTATTGAATGTTTTGATATAAGAAGGTTCCAATTAATCTAATATGAAAATGTTTCGATAACTTTTCGTGAACGTATTTTGAATCATTTTGGTGATATGATCTGTATCAAATATATAGATACTAAAAGGGTTGCACATCCTAATAATTTTAATCAATTTATATGAACTTTTATAACTACTATATGAATAGTAATCAAATATTCAATATTAATGTCCCGAGTGCATGTCAAATTGTCGATAATTTAATTTTGAGTAATTATGAGACAATTTGACATGCACGAGAGGGCATTTTGGCAGACTATTTCCTGAGAAAAATTTAATTTAAAATAAACTTAATTCTGTGTTTAAAATTTGTTATTCTTTAAATTATAATAAGAAGTGGTGGAAGCAGCATAGAAACACCATCGTCGGCCTCCAGTAAAGTTGTATATTCTAATTGCATTTTCAATAATTGTTCCTTTTCTTAAAATATAAAATTAAAACCAAATGATGTTTATTAATCCTAGACGAAAATTTGGCACTAGTGCAAATTATCGATAATTTGCACTAGTGCAGTATTATCGCTGAAATTTGATCGTTGCTAGGTAAACATAAAATATTACAGCTTTTTGGTTGGCTTAAATTTTTCGAAGGAAATAGTCAGACAATCATAACGCACTTCCTGAATATCATATTAACGGCATAAAAATCGTTTCAATAGTTAATTTCCAGAAAAATTAATCTTACCTAATTTTGAATCTATATAATTTTGGTGGTATTGCATTATGTGCTTGTAATTTTTTCATCAATTGTATTAATAGAACCATTATTTAAAAATTTTTTCATTATTGTATTATTTTTATTTTGAAAAGTATTAGTTTAATCTGTCAATCTGTCTTGATTTTGTCATTTAGTAACTCTATAATTCTATCATTGTAATGATTTGTGTTCATTATTATTGTGTTATTACTTTTATCTGGTTGTGAAGTTATGATCTGAGAATTACATTTAATTTATATAATTCCTTAGTTCTTTAGTATTTTTTTCGTTTTTGTTTGAATTTTCGAGTTTCATTATAACGGAGTTTTATTTTATGATTACTGATAGCATTAACTACATCATCTTTTATTTTATATGAATTTGTAGCCACATATTCAATACGAGGCAATTCATTTTCTTTCTTACATAGAAATATGAAATTTTTATCTAATGCCATCCATCTATTAGTGTTTATTTTAATTTCATGTTGTACAAAGTTAATTTATTGAGTTTTGTTTAAATTACTTTTTTTTATTTTTTAAAAATGCTTTTCGTAATTAGTTTTTTCTAATTTGAAAATGTGTTGAGTGAGTCTTCAGTAATAATATTTTTTAATAAATAATTTTTAATAAATAATTAATAAATAGTTTTTTTCGAGTTTAATTATATTTTGGACTGTCTCAGTAATACATAAATTAATGATTTTTGATTTAGATGTTTTTATAATATCGTTAAGTTTTTTCTTCATTAAAATTTGAGAATTTGGGTTGGATTCCTGTATCTTTACATTTCAATATATTCGGCAATTCTCTAGGTTGGCAAGCTTCTTGAATGAATTAGTTATAGATTTCATGGATGTAACATCTGGTCTTCCATAAGTTTTTCGTATATTTTAGTAATAAAACATGATAATGTTATTTATTATGCAGTTTATGCTCGTACAATATGAAAATTTATTATTTCTTCTCAACATTTTAAGTGAATTTTTATCTTCATTTAATATTTTGGTGTTTTTGAATTTATCATATTTTCAAGTTATAACATAGTCATTCCTTTATAATTTCTTGGACAATTTTAACATGGTATAGAGTAAAAAACATTCGAATTTTTGTATTTTTAGTTTTGTATATAATGGGGATATTGTATTTTCCGATTTATGGTATACGTTGATGTAATTGGATAGGATATATTTTAGTTTTTGAGATTATTGATTTATATATTATGAACGGTTTCTTATTGGGAACGTGGCAATGAAACACCAGAGTGGACTAACGCTAATATTTTTTCCGAGTTTTCGAATACTTATTTAACAATTAATTAAGATTGTAAGTAATATAATAATAATATAATATATAATAATTTATATATATATTAAGTTTTTCTTCTTCATATGGATTTGTTTGCGAATGTGAGTTACTATTATTATGAAATTTATATGAACGTTGTTTGATAATTTTATTAATTTTATTCATTTGGTTTGAAGGATATTTATTTTTTATTAAGGTAGTTTTAAGTTATTTAATTACTTCAGAGTGATATTCGGCTGAACTTGGTTTTATAGATATATCTGCTAATCCTATAACAACTCTGTTTTGTGTTTTTGGATGGTGTGAATCATAAAATTATTATATTTAATTGATAAACTAAACTAGACATAAAAAAGTTGAGTAAAATTTATTATAATTAATTATATCATAAAATATTTATATTTTAAGTATATAAAGTAGGTAAACTGATATCTAATGGCACTCATCTCTGTCATATTGTGACACTACGTTTTGAAATTAAAAAAAACATAATTTCAATAAAAAATTTATTATTATTTATATATACATTTCAATATATATCAATTTTTGATCAGATTATTTTTATTTAGTAGCAGCTCTTTAAAAAATGACAATTTTGAATATGAGAGTCAATGATAATGGTTTATTGTTAGTGACATATTGAAAAAGATAAGTGTACTATATCTGCTGCCTTATACTTGGCACAGTTTTGTTGGGATATTATCGTATGATTTAAAGCTGTCGGTTTTTCCAATTTAGCTATAGAAAGAGAAACTCGTTCATATATATAGTTGTTTACTTGTTTTTGATTACAAAAATAAACGGCAATAAAATATGATGAATAGGGCAAGTTTAATAATTTTTAAAAAGTGAAATTTCCAATATTTAACGGTAATAATACCAACTACCTTATTATGCACTTTCCACAAAATTTATTCTTCTAGAGTCATCAAGTTATGTGATTTATAGCAGTTAATATCCCAAAGAATTATTAATTATGCACGGCTATTATATGCGTTAAAACGTATACGAGGGTTTGCTTGAAGAAAAATTATGTTTCTACAGAAAATATTGGTTGGTTTCAGGTATGATTGGGAAGTTGAACTCAACAACAACCACTTCATTTACTATTCAATAAATGTTCTATTGATCTGTCCATAACTTATCTTTTCAAGCCCTCTAAATGATAATAGATACTCGTATTTTTCAGACAAATTTTGGAGTAGACATACATTGCTAAACCAGTTATCACCTGATGTACTAAATGATACAATTAGTCTTTCTACAACATCAGTAATCGCGAAGTTGATAAGATTCTTCCGGTCGTTTACCGGTATATATCTCTGGATTACACATGTATCTTAGATTTCATACAGGCAAATATTTTGATACCATATTTAGTAGGCTATGAAAATATGTATTCGGTAAATGAGCACCTGCCTCTGAAGACTTAAAAAATTGTTATTAATCATGATATCACCTACTAAAACTGTGAAGCGTGGAAGGCTTGTTAGTAAATTGCATTTTCAAATTATTTTCTGGTTTGGGCGAGGAGATGTTTCAAAAACATTGTTTTTGTTATTTTTCCAGCATTTTTGGTGACAATATAAAAATTTCTACTATTTTCTACTTCACTAGAACTCTCTCTTTTATCATAATCATTTTTTTAGTCTCTGAATTATATTTTCTCCTTTCGGACGCATTTGTGTCATAATGTTAATTTTTTTATGAAAGATATACGATTTCTATTAGTAAATCAGAAGTATCCCCAAAGGTACTTGCCACAATCTCATTGAAATCATTATCAAACTACGTTTTGTGAATCTCTTCAATTTCATGGACTATTTCTATCGAATATTTTTGAGGTGGCATGTTCTAAGTTACTCTAATACTTATTTAGTAGCTAATTCTAAAAAAGATTAAAACAAACATAAATAGTCGCGTTGAATTTGTGAGATTAATTTTCACACTAATTATTAATGTTGAAATTGAAAAAAAAAATGAAATTATAACAAATTCTTATCAATTTAGTCATGTGAAGCTTACAAATTCAGTTGCTGTTTGGATTTCCTTATTGTGTTTCAAGCTACTAAATGCTACCATGTTTCGAAGATATTCACTATATGTTTTGTTTTAAAACAGGTGACTCATTTTTGCAGTGACCATTATGGCCTGACTAAAAATCGAATATCGCTTTTCATCTGCCCAATTATTGAAGGACAGAGAAGATACTGATATTCTTTTCGGAAATGAGCGGATGCATTTTTAATTTGAATTCAAATGATTGCGGCCCCAAGAGCGTGTGCAATAATTTGAAATATTATTAACAGTTAACACATATTCCTATGTGGCGCAGGAAAAACAGTAACAAATCACACATAACACATAAGGCTAAATAAATTTTAGCAGTTATTTCTTCCTAATCAGATAATATGACCCAAATGTTAGTTTTCGTTCGATAGTCCTGATCTATTTTCATGTACTTCATTCAATATCCAATGCAATCACTATTTTTTTTTCTTGGGGACATAATCCCGAGCAACAATTTTCATTAAATTCTGTAGATCCCTGGTAAGTTCTTTATTTATAATAAATCATACAATATTTTCAATAAGTTCTTGATCAATATCTTTAGAAAGGCTGATATTAATCTCACACGGCGAAAATCAATTCATTTCAAGAATCAGTAATTACGAAAATTGTTTTTCTGCTTTACATAATTTACTCTAAATGAATAACAACAAAAACAACAATCGTACTACTTCTTACTCTTTCACTTTTTTTGTACTCGCATGATATTAATTAGCTTTTTGTACAACATTTTGAGTATGAGCCATTGAATAATTACCAATGAACGACAGAATTTTTTAATTATTTCACATATTCGAAATTTTTGGACACTTGCAGCCCTCCACTATAAAAATTATATTTCTAAGTTTAAGTCAGTTAGGTTTAATGTTTTTGGGATTTGGACAAATAACACTAACAGCTTTCAAAATATGTGAAAACCTTGGCAAAAATTTATATATGGTGTTCAGAAAAAGGTGCCGAATTTCGCTATCTAAAAACTACGGAAACTTAATTTTTTCAAAAGGCAACCCCCATTTTTCTCTTTACCATTGGATTCTACGCTTCAAATTAAGGGGACTTCGTTAGTAGGCAAAAGGCAAATCTTCCTACAAGCACGGTATCGAGTGGTTAGAAAAGCGTTGGAATTATTTTATTGCACAGATTACATTGATAAATAAAATCGATTTTTGACAAAAAAATTTAGTTTTCAGTTAGTCACACGACTTATTGAGTGATGTGTTAAATAAATATCCGCTTGCAGTTGTGATAACACGGTGGAACTGCAGTATTTTATTCCTACAAATTTTCAAAGTTTAAAGAATTAAATTTTCAACTGGATGAGAATGCACAATCAATTATAAAATTAAAAAACCATTTCGGTAAGTGTAACAATTGTATCTGACTGAGATTTTATAAGATCCCATTTAGAAAGTTTGCCGATTGCTGCCAAGAAACTAGAGGAGAAAAATTTTCCTCTAAGTGACCAAATAAGATCGTTGCAGATGTAAAAAATTTATTGGAAGCAATAAAAAGTGTAAAAAATTTATATAAGGACGAACAGGTAATTGTATCTAAGAATGTGGAAGGTTTATAACGTGCTAAGGAATACTGTGAGTTTATATAGTGTTTGACACGATAATTGATCTGCTTACTCGGAACATTATTATGGGAATTCGAAAATTAAACTGTAAATAGTGAATTTATCATATCTATATTCATTTTCCGTTTTATATGATTCCTACAAAATGTCTAATCTATTTAACAGTAACACAATACTAACCTAATTAATGATTGCAAATTAGGATAACCTTGGTTTAATATCGATTTCAAGATTGTTAAAAATTTTATCTTCATTTGTTGGGTTTAGATGACAAAATTTCAAAAGAATATAAACTGGAATACGGAAAAAAAAGTAAATCAGTGAACTTCACCAACTATGATGTTTCAAGAAAAATTAAAACTTCGTAAACAAAAGCGCTAATAAAATGGTAGTAAAAATTTTGCTAGCTTTCACAAATTTTATAACCCTCAACAAAAGATGCTTGCCTCCCAGACATTTCGAGGCACGTTAAAAAAATTCTCAGTAATTTGGACCATTCCAAATTTATTTATGGCCACTTTTCAGATAACTATGGAAGTTATTACTTCAACCGTTAAACAATTTAACTGAACTGAATAATGGCGATTGTTCATGGTACTATTTCTTGAAATACAAGATATACAGGATGTACCAATCTTACGACAACGTCCCGTATGTGGATTATTTTGATAAATATAAAAAAATGTTAGTAGATGTCTTCTAGGTCCATATTTTCAAATTACCTTGAACTATACAGTTGCCTAACTCCGTTACAAACCAAACTTTTGATTTTTAAAAAAATCCTGTATATAATACACTATTTCTATAGAAATGATACCTATCTCAGAGTTCGTGTATCAAGTAGATTTGAAGGAAAACTAAAATCACCTTTTTTTTATGGTACATTTAATATCATGTAACAAGTAACAAAATTTGGTTAATTTTCGGATTTACACTAGCAACCGTTTCTTTTGGGATATCACTCCGGAGGTAGCCTACTCAAGGAAAATTTCAGCTTGGAAAGTTAAATAAGAAAGTTTGAGAATTAGTTTCCTAAAACTCGTTTCAATCAAGTCTTGAGCTTGTGTGTTTTAAATAATTAGAGCCCACGGAGAGATGGAGGCGAGGGTAACCAGATACTGCAACGAAATGCCTCGATGGTCACGGTACCATCGAGAAGAGTGAGAACAGGTAGCCACTTAAAAAGAGCTAGCTTAATCCCTTCCTTCATGTGGTTCAAGCTGTTCTCACTGAGAAGGGATTAATAAAAACTAGGGTAAGTATGGTTAGATTACGTTAAGTTGGGTTAGGTTGGCTTAAGTGGTCGGAAGTCTTGAATTCGGTATAATTTTATTAATAAAATCATATAAGTAGTTAGCGTGATAAAGAGATAACTTGAGTAAAGTAACTTCAAAAGCTAAATAGCAAAATCAGTCCGCCGTGTGAGTGCAAATTTTTGGGACTTGATTTAAAAGTTTTTCAAGACACACAAACAAAAAAAGCACAATTTTTAATTCATATGCATCTAACCAAACGAACCGACATGAATAATTGTAGTTAGAGCAAGTACAGTAACTTTAGCTGAAACCAAATCACTCAGCATTGCCAATAAATTTCAAAAATTACTAAGAGCGATGTCATATTAGTGTGGATGATTTTCTCTAATAACCAGGTTACCTAGGTGGTTCGGTATCCTCATGGATTAATCATTCAATAAACAAATTGTGTTTTTTAAAATGGTCAGAATCAAACTAGACTTGACTCAGAGTAGAGGTTTGATTATTTTGTGAACTGAGTCAATTTTTGCTTGTTTTTTATTGGTCATAGTAAAAAAATGTGTTATGAGTTGAGTTTTTAAGGTAGGTTATAATTTATATCTAAGAGGGTTGTCCGATAAGTTCTCAACCTCAACCCAGCTATTTTCTTCTGTTTCCTGTGTTTCCACGAGAGATTTACATCAGATGAAGAGGGAAACTTTTCAGGCAACGCTCGTAAATGCAGTTATATATAGTAGATTCACTTTATACATACGAGTATATAAACGCTTAATTAATAGTTATGAAATTGTTAACCTAGCAGATTGAAGTTGAAGAGAAGAATAAATATTTGATTGAGTTATTGATAAAACATTTTGTTGTCAAAGATTATGCCTCAGATAGTGACACCTACTACCTATCATATAATATCCAAAAAGTATGCATTGATATGGTAAGTACTATTAATTTTTTCTATTTTCATAATTTATATATTTCTCTATTTAGTGGAGAATCATGAGAGTAAAAGACAAATCACACAAATGATGATAATGAATCGTTCCTAGTGACATTTACTGCCACAAACAACGCTGATCAATACAACACCACCAATTTAACATAAAAATCGGACTTTTGATTCTCTGTAAAATTGGTAAACCCATAAGGCAATTGATATAAGTAATTTATATAATGAGAAAATCCAGCATTTGGGAATTTCATAATTTCAATGAAGTGTAAATTATTCGAATAGAGATCAAAGCAGATATGTAAAAATGGAAGGTATAAACATATAAAGTAAATCTGGTATAAATAGCTGCTAGCATCCATATATAAATTTCAAATAGAATTCTATTACTTGTTACATAATTTTGAATTTATTACTAAGGAAGAAGTCATAAGAAATTTTTCCTCCATAGGTCGCGAAATCGAACTTTACATTACGTACAAAACATCAAATATTTTCTTAGGTTGCAACATTACACCAAAGTGTATATTATAATACATGCAGAAGATAGAGTTGATGAGAAAACAATTCATAGTTTAATTCTTGGATTTTATCATAGAAACTGCAAATGTCCCACACATTTGCGTTGTGTGTGATACAAACAACTTTTTTCGTGACTTCATGCAGCTATTTTTTCTCTTATATCCATCAAATCGACCCAATATTATATTCACCAATGAATGTTTCACTATTTTACCGGATTATACCGCGGTATCTCACGAAATGGTCGACATGACTGTTGTTGGCTGACTAACAGAGTTAGGCTTTTCTTGTCGTCGATTTACTATGGAAAAACCACTGCTTTGACTGCTGGTTGGTCTATGGTATATAATGGTGGATTAATATTTTGTCCACGGTAACTGAACTGTCCTATGAAGTTGTCACATCACCCGTCTGACTACACATTCTAAATGAGCACATTTTACTTAGTTTACTTAATGCAGTTACAGTTTATGTTTATTTATATAATAACTTTTTTGAATTTACACTATTTATATAAGGCCGTGATTAGAGAGACGTTTTACATATTTATTCCGTAATAAATAGAATTTAAGCTCTAAATCGACAGATTTGTTGGTCACTACCATAAAATAGAAAAACTGAATAAATTAAAGGCGTATATACTTGTTATATAATGGGAAAAGGTATCCGTAAAGCATATAATACCGTGAAAATTTGTTAGATTCATATGGACCATTATAAGTAATGGAGAAGCCTAGGTACCGTTTTTCATTTCTTTGAGCTACGAGAATACGAAAGATCAAGATACAGGTACTCAACGTTTATTCTTCCGGTAAGTAAAATCCAGCGATTACAATTAGTTACAATCTTCTGGGTGAAAATTGATTCAAACGTTTTTAATTTAGATTCCGTTATTATGAAATATATATTCATTCCATCAAATACAAAAAACTGACCTGTTTGCTAAAACTAAAATATTGCGAAACTTACGCGGATAATCTAATTATTCTCATAACGGCATGATCTTGATTCTAGGTCTCTTTGAATAAATGATTTATTTTTCATAGAAAATATTTTTATCGTTTCGATATAATTTAGGTTTTATCAAAATATAACCAGATATTGACAACAATCAAAATTAAATTTGTTTTAACCAGACAATAGTATATTATTCACGAGTATATAATGGAGGTTATTCTCACGAGATGAAGTTTATTGCCCTGAGCGCTAGCGAGTGGCATAAATCACCGAGTGAATAATAACCCATTATACGCAAGTAGAATACTATACTTCATCCCCTAGTATTAAATACTTTCAAGTTTTTCCGTTGGAAAATTTTGTTTCACTATTTATATCATTTATATCTATGTATCAGTTTTATAAATATTGCGGGTCTAATAATAAAATTTGATGCTATTTATTTATAGTTATGAATAATCTGTTGCCAGTTCAAAATTCATATGCCATATCAAAAAGTTTCCTTGACTTCTCCGGCAATAAATTTGATGAGATTACTTCAGCAGCTTCTCTAATTGTTGGTGGTGTTATAGAGAGTCTCTTCCATTTTTTATATAAATTTTTAGTAGGTTGTTTCAGATGATTTTACATAAAATATTAAAACACTGAGAAATCTGAACACACAATAATGTTGACAGTTTTACTTTGTGAATTTTTTTATGTGTACAGAACTGAATGAAAATATTTAGTAGTATTTTAATGATAAAATTATAAAAACCGATTTATTCTAACAAAGCAATTTAATACAGCGAAATGAAGAAAGCATCTGATAGCAGTGATCAATGATTCATTAATCACTACCGTGATTAATGGATATTATTAAGGACTTATAATGGGTACATTATACAACAATCGTAGATAAAGATTATTATTTGTTATAATTCAATTTTTGACATACAAAAAACAAACAAATTCAATTCTAATTATTTAATAGAAAGTGGTTATGTAATTGAAAAAAAAATAGAGTTATTATGGGGGTTGCTACTTAATTAATTTTTAAAAGAGATGAATAAAAACATATATTTATAATTGGATATGGATTTATTGTTCTTCAAAATATTATCCATCAAAACCAAAACACTTTTGCATGTGTTTGAACTAATTCTCCATTCCGATGGAGGTACTTACAAAACATGTAATTTGAATGAATCAACCGCTTCATTAGGTGTAGAAAACCATTGAATTCGCAATTTATTTTCAATGTGCAACAATAAGAAGATATTATTCGGTGCCAAACAAGGACTGTACAGCGGATGACCTATCAATTCAATGTTTTGACTGTTCAAAAAGTTTTTGTTTGAACTGATGTGTGTTAGCTCGCATTGACGTGATTGAGAATGATTCGTCTTCTGCGATTGGTTTCTTTACAGCAATCGACACCAGCTTTCTTTGAGCGATTTTCTAATTATGTGGTAACCAACGCTAACCAATCTTTTTGTCAGCAAAATGTTGTTGACGTTTTCACTCGAATTGCCGTGGTGGAGAGTTATTCGTCTTCTATGGTTAGTTTCCATTATTTGTTCGAACACTTCTGGCAACAAAAATCTGGTGTACCATTTGGAATTGACGGTTCTACGTTTCTTTAATGGAACCGTAGCTATATGTCCAGTTTTTCAGAAAAAACAGGCGACCATTTCCTTCGAGGTGCTTCGACCCATATATTCGATTGTTGTTTAGTTTCGGGTTAATATGCATAGATCTGACGCGATTTTATAGACGTCTTTTGACGCACCATGATTGAATTTTTTCAGTATTTCTTTGCACCAAAGTATGCTTCACGGTATATCACATGAGAATTTTGCAATATTAGTTTACAAGGTCATAGAAAATGTTTCATTTCATTTTTTGACCAAGATGAATAGTTCAAGTATCTGTTAACAACTTAAATAGAACTCGTATGACGACAGTACGTTTATTATTAATAATGCCAATGTCAATGTCAGATTTGACATATTCACATCAGTGCTGTCGTATCTCAAAACTTAAGTAACAATCCTCGTAAAAACAATTTTTCTTGCATGCTGGATTTCGATTTTTTTTTACTTCTATTAGGAATTATTTTGAATCACGTTTTATTGCATTAGTAATTGAATTTATCATTGTTTTATAAGTTGAATGCTTCAATAAACCCTTCATTTCAAAATGGAACTTCGTTAAGATTCATCGATAATTAGATTTCCTTTCTTAGAGTTGTCCAAGTCAACAAAAATAACACTTTTTCTACCGTATAACTTGTTTATAACCATTCCACTCCATTTTGGAGAATTTGACGTTTTTATTTGTTTTGTTTATGTTCTTGTGTTTTTGCTTATTTACAATTGTGTATTGCATAAGTATAGTTTTTATATTTTTATCTTATATCTCCTCCTCCTTGTAACTATAGTTTTCTACTGCATATGTTTTAATTGTTGTAATTGTATTATATATATCCTTATGTATATTTTTGTTTAATAATTGTGTTCTAAGCAGTAGGTACTTATACATGCAGATATTTCCGTCTCTCAGCAAACTCCTGAGATATCCGTATATCTTTACTATTTCTACAGTTTTGTTTCATTCAGAATAGGCTACGAGGATTGAAATAAACAACTTTTAGACATAATTAGGCAGTGGCTGTGTGAAACCAAGTCTAAAGAAAATTAAAAACAGGGGAACACGCGAGAAAAGATGAATAGCTCTCGGTTCTATGAAGGGATTCGAATTAGCAGATATATAAATTATAGTTAAATCTGCATCTTAAGGTAGATACCACTAACCATGCATTAATTACTAGCTTAATTTGGAATTACGAGTGAAGAAGAATTACGTGAAAAGACGTTATTTGAAAAAAATTAATGACATAAGATTTTCAGCCTCATTGAATTATACTACAGCGACTATAAGGCTAACTACATTAGAGGTAGAACGAAGTAGAATATACTTTTGCAAAAAGTGAAATAACATAAATGGTTGAAAGCCAGGTTCCAGTACAAATGTTCCTCTATTAGAAAACAGTCTCACATCTCGCCCATTAAATTTTAGCGGCTATTCAATTTCTTGAAATTACTCTGTAATTCCTTTGTTTTTGTACTAGAACCATTAAGTTTTATGGGGTGCGGGTAGACAATTGGCACAAAAGTACCCAGGTGCCTCGAGACGTATTACGTTGCATTACTCATATACACTCTCATTTATAAAAAAGAAACAAAAAAAAGAAATAAAACAATATGCTATAAAATGTACAACTAACAATTTGACCACTTCTTCGGACAATAATTTATATCTTAATAATAGGAGCGTAAACTTTTGTAATTGGTGTGGGCGCATTAAGGTGTGAAAGGTACTGAGTGGTTTAGTAAAGAATGTTATGCTAAAAAACAGATTCTTGAAACATCAAGTGACTATTACTTTGAAAAATGAGATTAGTTTCAAGTAAACTACTCTAATTCGCACCCAATTCTGACATAAAGCTTCGCAAGTTTTGTTTATTGGAACACAAAGTAATACACGTCTTCTTGTTATTTCATCCGAAAAAAGCCCAAATAACATTACATTGAAAATTGCATAAAGAATAATCAATATGTTAATCAACCTATCGTTTAATTGTTATTTAAATAATAAATTTATACTTGTGAATTCAAAGTCACCAACTCATTCATATTTTAGTACGGAATAAATCGCATACTGTCATCACATATCAGACATACTAGAACCTGTATGCTGTGAAAATAATATTTTTTAACCGGAAGACAAGCTTTATGAAGTTAATTAACATAAATACTAATAGAACTGAAAACGTAAGCTGGTATACAGTGGTCAAAACTGCTGAAGACATGAAGCGAAATATCGAAAGTTAATATAAAGTTTAGAACCATGCAGAAGTTATGGACATAATACTGTTCTATTACCGTTGTATTTTTAGGCCTTGCAGTAATGTATAATCAATATTCTATAAGCAAAACAAGCCTCGATAATCGAATACATCTTCTTTTCCAGCACTCACCATTCACACTTGAATGTCAGCTTTTTCCATAATTTCCATTTTTACCTGTCTCTGAATTGTACATTACATTCAATAGGTATGCATCTTAATTCATAATCTAATAGTTTAATTGCTATATCAGCCAAACTAATAATCACTTATCTTTGTTTTGACATAGGATGAAAAGAAAGTTGTTTAAACATCTTGAGGATCAAATCGGATTTGTATACCATTCTACTGTTGTGTTTTTGTTAATTTTATACTTTGAGAAAAAAATCAATTTCATTATTTTGTTCAGTCACTCTTGAAAAATTCCAGTTTTTTATGATAAGAATTGAGTTTCTTTATACAGCCAGTAACGCAGTGATTCACATAACGAAAAAAGTATGGAATATTTGTTAGGATTACTTAAGAAATTTTCCTCAAGTTCATCCATTACTAATTGTGCTGAACAGTTGATATGGATTCCCCATACCTCAACCAACAATTTTTTTTCATATATTTCCTTCTCGAAGAATTGAAGAATTGATAAATTCGTTTTGAGGAATGATGTGTTTTAAAATGTGGTCTCATTTTTCAGTATTATATCTTCCACAGTTGTAAAAGGAATATTTGTATACTAATAAGAAACTACATCTAATGAAATAAGCACACATTTGTTAGGAATTTTTAATTTGTACTTTTAAATCTCATGTTTTTTTTTTGCTACAAAATATATAGAAATTTATTAAAGAAAGTTATATTGGCATAGATGACGTAATGTCAACGTACTTTAAAATTGATCTTGTCAGCGAAAAAGCAACCAAACAGATCCTAAACAATTACTAACATATCCTCAAAAAAATTGCAAAATACGAAAACCGAAAAAATTTTTTACTAAGATGCAAAAAAGGTAAGAATAATCTCATATTACCTTTACTGGCTCACAGCATGTATATCGAAATTACGTTTCATTTATCCAAATTATATATCACCAAATCCACTAAACTAATAAGTAAATAAAATATGTAATCTAATAATTTTTAGGAGGAATTTCTTCAGGTAAGGTATCATTTCATTGTGCGTCCGGCTGCCTATCATCGCATGAGGTATATAAAAAACGTAAAGACAAGGAACAAAAATGTGGGTCGACAAACCAGGTAGCTTTTTGGAAAGTGAAAAAAATGTTTCCCTTATTGCACCGAAGATCAACGATTTACTAGCGGGTTTCACCTAATGGGAGAATTGTCGAGGATATGTCTACGTAGAACCGAGAAAACTCTCAATGATAGACAAAGTCTAAACAACTAAGGATGAAAAGGTATTGAGCATTATTAAAACAGATTTTAATTTCAATACCCATGTTATAAATGATCTTTTGATTAATATAAAGATGCGGATTGTCATTATCAAATTATTTTTTGATATATTGATAATGTGGAAACGTGATAATTTTTATCAATTTAAAAATCCAATTTGGACTAGACTAAGAGAGATCATTATGAATAAACTTGAATTTTCATGGGTTGAGAAAAATTAGGTCGTTATTGATGGCGTTGAACATTTTACGGAATTTGTTTCTTATTTAAAATCTGAAAGATATGGATACACTGTGGTTATTTAAATCGGTTTTTCTATTTTGTTGTTAATACTTTTTGAAATTTAGATATGAGAAAGCTGTGCGCAAGATGGATGCCGCGTTTGCTAAAAATGGAACAAAAACAGAGTCGTGAACATGGTTCCATCGAGGGTTTGGCAGTGTTTCACAGAAATAAAGCCGAATTTTTGCGTCATTTCATAACCATGGATGAAACGAGGGTTTATCACTTCATACACTCCAAAGAAGGCTAGGACCGTTCCATCTGCAGGCAGGGCATTGCGTCGGTTTTCTGGGATGCGTTTGAGATAATTTTCATGACAATCTTGAAAAAGGAAAAACTATCATCGGTTGGTATTATGCGAATTTATTGCAACGTTTTAGCAAATACATCAAGCAGAAACAGCCGCATTTGACTAAGAAGAAATAAATGGAGAATGTTTCATCAAGACAATGCAACAGCTCACACATCCGTTATTGCAATGGCCTAAATTGATGGATTTAAGTTTTAATTCCTTTCCATTTACCCTATTCGCCATGCACCCTCGTATTATTTTATGTTCTCAGAAGTGAATGGCAGGTGGTCAAAAATTTTCCAATAATAAAAAGGTGTTGTCGGCAGTTAATGGCTATTTTCAGAAGCTTGATGATTTTTATTATAAGAAGGGTATCGAACTTATTCGGTGTCTTCGCCTTCTAATAAAATAAACTTCCGATTGAATCGAGTTATTTGCCAAATAAGTTATTAGGCAGTCACAAGTGTCAATTAAAGAGTTTAGTAGGAACTTAACCTTTAATATACATCAAAAGTGGTTTGTTTGTTTATTAAATCTATATTTGATTAGTTCATTTTTTGTCCGATGATGAAATTTTTTTACCGTTTTCTTTTTCCTTTCATATCATTTATTTTCAATATAAACTATAATTTTCAGACCAACACATATTTCTACAATTAGCGACCACTTCAATATTAACATTAACAAAACGTGCAAATATAATTACGCACAGATCGTTGTCACAAACACAAATCATAGGAAACCGTCAATAGAAGAACGTTTTTTCGCTTTCTTTCTTTCCTTTTTCAAAACATAAACAATTGCCTATATATCTTTCATGGTGTTACCAACAGTAGACTATTATTAAATACATAGTAAAGTGACAAATACTACTTATTAGTTAGTTCGGATTTAAACCAACTAGAGTGAAGTAACGGTAAACATTTATTCGACAATTAAAAGTTCCAATAAAGTTATGTGACTAATAATTATTTGGCACTTTATTAGAACGTGAAAAAACCGGCCCTAAGATATATTAATATTGAAAATTGCAGAAATTGTACATTTACTTTTAATATTAATAATACAAAAAATGTTTGCGTCAAATTAATTATTAAATATTTTGCTCTTAAATTACGCTTTTTATTTTTCTACACCTAAATAAAACATTTATTTTTTCATGAACGTAGAATAACTATTGTACGCAGCTCGTGCAAAAAGTGTTTATTGCACTCGACGTGTTGTCACATTCACGTCGCATGCAATAAACACTCACTTTTTACATTTATTGCATAAATCACTAGTTCCTCAACTCAAAATTTATGGAAAAGATCATTGTAGGACATGATGATTTTAAGAAGTTTGCCTTGAAATTCACATAGTATACTTAAACTATCCTTTTGTTTCAATTTTTCACTTACTAAAATTCTACTATTACATTTATAATTTATCAACTACCAAGTATCACTTTCCAATTCAAACGAATAGACACTTTACGTATAATTACGTAGCATTCAACCAAATGTGTCAATACTAACAACTCTAAATCTGATTGGATGAAATTTTTTCAACATTATATCATGTATAATACTCGTATCTACTCAACATTTATAATTCTAATTGGAAAAAAATGTGTCGATTGATAGTGACTTTTACAACACACATAATCATTATCTGTGTATGCAATCTCTATAATTTATCAAAATCAAAGGAAGGACCTTGAATGATTATGTGTGTGAGTACTCGTAATGAATTAGTCTTTTCAAAATACAATTTGGTGCAACCGGTTGAACAGCTACTGGTCACCAGAAACGCTCACCAGATGCGGGTTCAGAAAAGAAAAGATAAAATGAAAGATTATGTTTTATAGATCCTTTTTAGAAGTTAAATATTGTGTAGATAGTAGATGTTTATATTGTGAAAAATACTTTTTGGGGTTATTATTATTCACTGATCCTTCATCTTCAAAGATTCCGCCATTCGTCTCTGGGTTGACAAGTGCTGATGCAATATGAAGTTTTAATAGGAATTACATTTCAGTAGTTTCATCGATGAAATAACAAATATACTTTTAAAATATTATATTTTAAATCAAAAATAGAAAGTAATAGGTGGAGAAAAGAATTACGAAAAAATAAAATCAACATCTATCACAAAAGTACATAAAATGCATGTATAATATAAACGATAAAGTTTTCCGTCAGTCCAGATTGACATTGATGTCATTACAATACTTTTTCCTCGTACACCAAGACGCACGCTGGGATCTGGAAGACGGCTCATTTGTTGTTCTTTTAACAGAGCTAACGATAATTTCTCAATAAAAACAGATACATATCAAAAGCATTGAATTCAGGAATATTTAGGAAAGAACAAACTAATGTCAGAGGTCAACGAACGGCTATTTCTCGAAACATAATATTTAGCTTAAAATTTGTCTCTACCTTTTCCTTGATAATATTGTAATATATATGATATAAAATATAACTTGCTCTGCTCGCCCATAGAAGGATCAATTTTCTTATCGCAATGCAAAACATAGACATAGACATAGACATACATTATTCTTATCTACAGACGTGAGTTTGTTTTCTACGGTAACTTTATGAGCAAGTCGTGGCTGGTGAACCAATTATCAAATGTGATATTTCTTCTGGAACCTAAAACCAGCATATGAAATTCATTGGTTTATACCTGACACTGTGGGGCCCTTCCGTTTAATAATCTTCTATATTACGTCATAAAATATTTTGTTGTCGACCAAAGGAAATACTTTAAGGACATATTTTGTTGGTTAACTGGGAATGAATAGTCCAAATCCACAGTTTCCTCTAAACCATTTTAGCTTTTCGTCTATAGTTACATATTTAGATTGGATATGAAATTGTTGAGCCTGTGAAGCTTAAAAATTAAATAGATTGTTTTAAATTGGGAATTCCATTTCATTCATTTTGTTAAAGTCTTCAAAACGATTGTTGAATTCCGTAATCAAATTTTGCAGAAGTTGAGAATATTGTTTGTAAATTCCTTGATTTGCTCTTTCAGTTGAAGAACCATATTTTAAGATAAAACATTTATTCTTAAAGCAACAGTGTTTCTAGGAAGCGAAATATTTTAAATATTGACTTTTGAGATGGAAATGAAACATCGGCAACTTTCAACATATAGTCTTTAATAAAATCACCATCAGTGAACGGCTTTGATATTTTCGCGATTTATAATGCAATAATAAAACTTGATTTCAGAGCATCTTCGTTCTCTGTATTAGCTTTAGTAAACATTTTTGTGGCATTATGCCAGAATCGTAACAGTTATGGAACTCGACACAACAATTATGGATATCGCACGCGAACGACACAAACCAATGCAGAATATCTTCACAATCACTACTTCGCAATACAATTAAAATCCTCCTCTAACCATATCGCTTCGATTACTCGACTCAACTGACTTATGTCCCGCCGTCGCATTCGTTTCATATAGTTAACGAAGGTTCCAGTCTAGACTTGAAGCGAGTGGAAGATTCTATCGTTCTTGACAAAAATAATAGGATATTTCCGCTTGCTGCTAAGAGATGGGGATACTGTCTTTCGCTCTCGCTTGTCTAGGCACGCGCTGCCCTCAAATTACTTATAAAATAAACATCCGTAGACTTGAGAGTACGAGTATTTAAAACATCCGTAGAGGAATCGAATGAAGTCTAATAGCTCTAAAAAGCATGATTCTTCTTTCTGTGGCACATTGCGATCGCGGACCTTATTAATACGGCCCGCGAGCCGTATCTTTGACATAGTTGCTATAGACATTTCACTAATTTACTAGACTTTTTGAAACTGGCAAATGAATTATAATGTGTTCCTGACGAGTTCGTGCACTTATGCTTGGCGGTATCTCGGTCCATTTAGGTTTCTTATCTTTATTATAAAAATAAAATAGAATAAAATAAAAAAAAATAAAATGCCGAATTGAACAAGCTCGAAGAACATTCACAAAATTTAAAATGTACCGACTTTGATCTTGATCTTAGACTGAGACTTGTGCGGTGCTACGTTTGGTCAGTGCTTCTTTACGGGATGGGGGGTTGGACCCTTAAGGTGAAAAACATCAACAAACAAATTAGAAGCATTCGAAATGTGAGTATATCGTAGAATCCTGAAGATACCATGGACTGCCAAAGTGAGGAATGAGGATATTCTCAGGCGTACGAATAAAGACCGTGAACTCTTTAACATCGAGAGGAAACGAAAGATTGCATATCTTGGCCATATAATGCGAGGCCATAAATATCAATCCCTTCAGCTGATAGTCGAGGGCAAGATTGAAGGTAAGGGAGGATTGGGACGGAAGAGGATGTCATGGATGCGGAACGTGAGGCAGTGGCCGGGTATACAAGATATTCAGACATTGATCCATACCGCTAGAGATAGAGAAGACATGAAAAATGTGGTCGCGAACATCCATTAATGGATAAGCATTAAAAGAAGAAGATCAGCAGCCCAAATATAAGTAGCACCAGTATTTACAGCTATCTCTTCATCCGGAATTTCACCATCTTTCTAGGTGTCTTCGGAGCGTTCAGACACGGGTTTATTTCTTCAACATCTTAAGCTGTGTATCCATAAGTGGCTCGGCTATCTCCTATATATATAGTCCCACAAGTTTAGGAATATCTCCTGCTTAAACTCCCATCTGCGAAAGATAAAAATAATCAAAACTATTTTATGATAAACAAATCACAAGAAATAGCAAAATGAATCAGAAAATAGCTTATCCTCTTTTAACTTTATTGACGGACCTTTGGTACTCAACATTTGGAGAATATTGATTAGTTGAGAAAGTACTGCGTTAACAACTACAGACTCTTAATTGAGAGTATTGAGAAGGGGGGCAGTCACAGATTATTTATATTATTTAGCAAAATATAACATTAAAAAATTTGTTTGAGTATTCTATTCTCCAGTATACTGAGGATTAGGACCCCTATCGATAAATAGAAACTGTAATCACTTAATAGCAGAGCTACATAAAAAACCTCGTATGATTTTGATAGAGTCTTAGATATATTGAAAGATATATTAATAATCCTATATATTTTATTCAACTTTTTTGCCATTTACAGAATATAATTTTCCATTACAATTGAATAAACATTATGTCTGAACATAATGAAATTATGATGGGGCTTATTCACATAAACGGTGAGCGTATCGTCGAGAGTTTTTAGCTAAGATATTCAATCTAATCATTCGAAATTCAATTTTCTTTAATGACTAGATTGAAATTTAATAACATTTCATTAGTACAAATTAAAATGAAAGTCTATAAAATGTCTTAAGATTTAATGGCATACCTAAAATTAATTAGTTCAAATATACAGCCTTTTCATTACGTAAACTTAATCAATCAATTTGAACGAGATTCTAATACATCAGAATCTACATATACTATAGCATTTATCATATTAAGTTGAAATTAGTTCTTTTCAATAAACAAATTATATAATAAAAATAATTTTTAAACAAACCTCATATGTTGAAACTAACAGAAATGGACTTAATAAGTGATGATAGGCTTATGATAGTTCTATTGTTTTCGTTAAAGGTATATTAAGATCATGTATCGTTATTGGAAATAGATGCAATACAAAATTTGATATTCATATCCACAATAAAAACTATATAAAATAAATTACTATAAAATATTCACTGAGGTACATCTGATAAATCATTAGATAATATTGAAAAAACAGCTGCTCTTTTATTACTTAAAAACGATCCAAGATTTGTTGAAGATTACTTTGTGAGAGTGAATATTTGGGAAAGACTTTGGGACAACTAAATAGGCTCAACATTTCGGTCAAATCAATTACATGCTGAATATTTTCACAAATCTTATTATTATTGAGAAACTGGAAAAAATGGATCTCATACTATATATCTCCATATAATGTTAGATAAAATTATAAATCCAAAATAGCGAATCTTCTTTCTCATATATTAAATTCATCTTCCAGATTCTCTTATTGTAATTGAAGAATTTTCGAAAAAGTCCACGTCCAAGTTGATCTAAACTTGATTTAATTACGCCATGGTTTCAAACAATCATATGAACCCATCTTAAAGTCCATACTTATGTAATAAAAATAACATTTCGATTCTAATGGGAGCTTATAACGAACTCATATCTTCCTGATCTATACCATCAACCATACATCTTGTCAGACTGTAAGTGTATGTTAAGACCATTGTAATCATTTTTTCATCTTTTTATTTTCACTTAATACATATCTCTCAACGTCTTTTAAATCTCGTCTGATCGATGAACTGACATCATCAGAAAATGCGATTACACGTAATATAATGGTTCATCTGCCGGACGATGGCGACGTAATGATTTTCTTTATGCTCATTGAAAATCACAAAATGGCTAACTGAATCAAATTGAGGACAGGCAATTTAATTTCATAAGTGTTGTTACGATTCTTTTTTATGCTGATCTGTATTAATGGTATTGTCCTTGGAGTGAATGTTCGCTGCAAGTAGATGATGATGATTCATTTATTTTTCAAAATAACAGCTGTTTGTGATGTGCCAACTTTTTATAAAATTATAATGACAGTTCGATTAACACGTTTTAAATAGGAAGGCATTATTATTTCTGCTTTGAAGATATAATTTATTTTCTGATATTATTTCTGTGAAAGATATGAAAACTGTATCTCTTATAATCAGTTAATTAACTCCTTTCACTTAGATATGGGTGATATGCATTCAAAGAAGTTTCAGATGTGATTATAATTTTACCACGATTGCTAAAAATGCGTTTAAAAATATTTTGGTAGTTGAATGCTTTGTTAAGGAAAGTGTTTTATTTGAAAACTAGAATAGTATTCAGTTAATATTAACAAAAATCTCTATTTATAAAAGTTTTCATGAACCATAAAACAAAAAAATATCAATAATTTCATTTATTCAATAATGTTGCCTTATTATTTTTTGAAAATTCTCATAATATTTGGTTGATGGAATTAGAAATGACTTCAAACGACATGAATTGACGTCTATTGTGAATTGATTTAGATCGATGTCTATTGATGTCGATTCACGTAAACTCATGTCAGTTGAGGTCATTTTGGTTAGTTCAATTAACTTTTTCTAAATAATACCCATTTTTTTCCGTTTCAATATATCTAAAGCTACTACCTCCCGCTACAGACAGAGGGACAAAATGTTACAATTTTTTATACAAAAAAATTCCCTAAAAATATCTAAAAACTAGAATGTTCACACTAACAAATTGTTTAAAAGTGTTAATCATGGATTTCCTTATTTTGTTATTGAGAATAATCCAAAATATAATTAATGGATTCAACAGAGTGAAATAGTGATGAATATACGGTGTTCAACAGCCAAATAGAATAAATTATTGACTAAAGAAATAAGTGTAGCGGGTATATTATGGCATACGCTTTTGTTATTTGCCAATATTTGGTAATGGGAATCACCACTGCTTGAATGTCTCCCTTACCTTACCCTTATTTAAACCAAAGAAATTTTTAGATAATAAATATATAAACTCAAAACACTTGTATCGTAATACATCATATATAGATTATTACTTGAATAATAAGAATTGCACACATAGGTGCTTTTTTCGACACCAGCACACAGTTCATAGCCCAGTGTTTTAAGAAAAAATACACTCAGCACTTTCTGACTGTTTCTTAGACAGAAGGTCTTCATTAATAGAAAAATCAGCTAATCATCACTCCCAGTGTCTTCAGAAGATGAGTAACCGCTCTGTTTCTTTTACAGTTAGATTTGAAATTTAGTATACAAGCACCAGTTATTGCATCGTTTGCTGCAGAAGGACTATTGTTTTTTCGTGTATCATACTTTTTACCTCGATTTTAGACTTATTTGTCTTATCAATTAAGAGTGATTGCTCTAAATCATCCTTATTGGGAGTCGATATATTACTTCAGCTTTGCCGGGTTTCTGCCTTCCTGTTCCTTTTTTCTTAGTCAAGATTGGAGTGATTGAATTTCACTGGACAAAATTGAATGAGAGCTAGGAGTTCTTCGCTGCGCATCAGATGTTCGAATTCTTCTGTTTACTGTTGTTAATCTTCTATCACAGTTGGAATGTCCGCGTGCTCCTATTGCTCTACGATGAAATCTTTCTAAAACCGTTTACAGCTTTTCCCCCACTTTGGACTTTTAAATAGGCCTTTCCAAGAAGTCCACTGATGTCAAAATGATTTTCTTAAAGGTTGTTTATTCTCAAAAACGGACGGACTTCTTCGCTATGAAATTTTTTTAATCAGCTTATTATTGTTTTATCTTACGGTTGTAATTTTTGTGATATGTGGGTTAGTCAGCAAATTATGGTGACAAAATTTTGTTTTGCAGTTATCACAACATCTAAATTTCTCGTATGGATGTGATGGCCATCTAATATTAGAAGCAAAAGTCTTTCATCGGTTAGGCGAATGTGTTCAAAAAAGTGATTGAGCCACTGCATAAATATGTTACTTTGGATCCAACTTGATGGATGAAAAGCAATGATGTTCCGAGAGGCGCGTCTTTCTTTAACGGTTCGCTAAAATTTTCACGAGGAAAAATCATTAACAATGGAATTAAAAACACTACTGCGTTGTATAGAACAATTGTGTCTAAAGAGCTTCGTTCGGCTGAAGTCAGAACCCTTATTTGTCTTCTCTCCTCCCTCTTACGAAAAGACTTTTAACTGAACAATGCACAGTCCAGTTTCCTAGACATTTGAAACTGCCTGTTGTAATGTTGAATCTCTTCATTTCCTTCTCCAAAATACCAAATCACTGACAGATTTCTTAATAAACCCCAAAGCTAAAGTTCCATTTTCTGAAACTATGCAATCAATTTTTGTCTGCTGATTCGTTTATCAATGAAAAAGTATTAGGAATATTTTTCTTACTGCAAACTGAAGTATAATATTGCGGACATCTTTTCGTGTCAATCCACAAAAAGTTCGGTCTATAGCCAAGCCGTGCTTGACACGATTCAAGGATCACCATTTCACTAGAAAATCATTCGCTGTACTTATTAGATCTTTTTAAACAATACCTGAGTTATGTTGCCTTCCAAACACTTCTGCAGTCTCTTAACTTCAAGTAAAATTTATGCTATGGTACAGTGTCACTACTTTTTTCCTAAACAGGAGTATTCCATAAAACCCGACCTATTCCATAATACCCCTCGCGATTCCACAGGGTGTGTCATATGTAGCCAATACTAACTTTAATATTTTAAATACAACACCTTGTATATTATCCATTTTTGCAATATTCATAAAATACAAATAATTTCTGTCCTATAGCTATCGACAACTGTTTGGATCATAAGTTTTTTTGAATTTATTACAAACATTTACATTAAAAAATTATTTTATTTCGCAAATTTGCTATATTACATTGAAACCTTCATGGCTTATATTTTGATAATGTGAAAAAAAATAAAAACATCACATGAATTAAAGGTTACT